>NC_066562.1:10258180-10445680 GCF_024679095.1 Eriocheir sinensis
TTACTTGAGGGTTTTCTTCAGTCGGACAAGAATTATTAATCTCCTCCACTTCATAACTTAAGTCGAATATTTTCCTTAACTTCTTATATTTTTATAATCACGTAACGACCTCTAAATTAACTGATGTGGCGACGGAAGACGAAACACAACAACAGGCAGTATGAAAATAAATAAATGTCTATATAAAATAAAAGCAGCTTCCTACAAAACAAACAAGAGATTCCATGGAAAAATAGGAGCTTCAAAATAAAGAAGAATAGTGTTAGTGTGCATCGTAGAGTGAAAAAAAAAATATATATATATATATATATATATATATATATATATATATATATATATATATATATATATATATACATAATATATGTGTATATATATATATATATATATACACATATATTATGTATATATATATATATATATATATATATATATATATATATATATATATATATACAGAATATATACAAAGATATGAAGGATTCCATTAGTAAATAATTTTTCAAAACAGAACGTACGGAGAAATGAAGGAGGCCATTATATTTAAATTAATAAATGGAACTGTACAGGAAGTAGAAGGAAGCCATTATTTATATATATATATATATATATATATATATATATATATATATATATATATATATATATATATATATATATATATATATATATATATATATATATATATATATATATATATATATATATATATATGGATTAATAAACTGTACGGAGAAGTGAAGGAGGACATTATATTTAAATTAATACACGGAACTGTACGGAGAAATGAAAAATAGCATTATATATAAAATAATAAACGTAATCGTACGTAGAAATGAAGGCGGCTATCATATATAAATTAATAAACGGAGCTGTACGGAGAAATGAAGGCGGCAATTATATATAAATTAATAAACGGATCTGTACGGAGAAATGAAGGCGGCAATCATATATAAATTAATAAACGGAATTGTACGGAGAAATGAAGGCGGCCATTATATATAAATTAATAAACGAAACTGTACGGAGAAATAAAGGCGGCCATCATATATAAATTAATAAAAGGAACTGTACGTAAAAATTAAGACGCCATCATAAATAAATTAATAGACGAATTCAAATACTTCAGCAGTGAAAATTTACAGAAAAAGCCTCATAAATAAAAAGGGTTGTATATAGTTGATCCATTTGAAAAGAAAAATATTTCCTTTTACTCGTTTTTTCCTCTTAAAAGACAATTAAGAAAAAACATATCGGACGGTTTTGGTGTTCAGGACGTTAATAATTCTTGGCCGGACTAAAGAATAAATCAAAAATAAATCTTCGTTATACTGGATTACATTACGTACGTTGAATTAAAGTGATATATATATATATATATATATATATATATCTATATATATATATATATATATATATATATATATATATATATATATATATATATATATATATATATATATATATATATATATATATATATATATATATATATATATATATATATATATATATATATATATATATATATATATATATATATATATATATATATATATATATAAATATATATATATATATATATATATATATATATATATATATATATATATATATATATATATATATATATATATATATATATATATATATATATATATATATATATATATATATATATATATATATATATATATATATATATATATATATATATATATATATATATATATATATATATATATATATATATATATATTGTTGCCTATTATGTATTTTTTTTACATTGTTGCCTATTGCATCTTGATGGGGCCTGATGGTCGGCCCGAAGGCTTCTTCCAGTGGGGCCTGATGGTCAGCCCAGCCCGTTCTGGCGCAGGCAGTGTTTATAGTGGCGCCATCTTGCATTAGCTCATGCTGCACCCGGAACTCGTCCTTGATTCAGCTTGGACGGCTTTCTCTAGAGTCCGGGTTGATGGGTGGTCTTCAGGACAACATGTGGGTAGTTTAAGCCACTCGGCGGTGACTGAAAAATCCGAGTGGTAGCGTGAGGATTCGAACCCGCGTCGTCCATCACGCGGCGAATGTGGGTCCAGTACGCTACCAGTTCGGTCACCGCCTACCCAATATATATATATATATATATATATATATATATATATATATATATATATATATATATATATATATATATATATATATATATATATATATATTTATATATATATATATGTATGGTATCAATATACCTCATTATACCTCATTGTTATTACGTAAAATATTAATGTGTAAGGAATTTATATGGTGCTAAAGGATAAACTTGTATGGTGCTATTAGAAGGTAACATAGGTGCCGTTAAGAACGCTTACACGCAGCTACCGATGTTCGTTGTTTGGGTTACGGGCAGCAAGTCTGTCGCTTATAAGTGGATATGAATTGTAGACTCAGCGATATGGGTGGTGATTCAATCCGTGGCACTGGAGGTCAGTATATTTTGCTAATATTTCTATGTTATAACACAATGTTAAGCTATGTAATGTTCACATACTGTGTATAAGAGTGTTTAGAATAGTTTAAGCTAGGAATGCAACAACATATGACTTAGTCTTCCAGTGCAGGAGCCAGAAAGCCATGGGATGTGTAAATTGATTATGTCATCACTTTTCCCATAGTTTCACGGCACGACTGGGGCATGTATGGCGCACAAAATGGAGGACTATTTGTCCGAAGCCACATCATAGGAATAAAGGAAAATTAAAACATCAAGTTTCCATGTCCTGCTTGCAGTCCATGCATGTCTGCGTGTCTGTGTAAACCAGCCCTAAGGGGTGACTATTCCATGTCACTTCAGTGAAACTCCACGATACTGCAGCTACAATCAAGCTGCAGTCATAAGGAAGCTTCGGCTCTGCAGTGATCTGCAGTAACCACCAACGATCTGCAGTAACCACCAACGAACTGCAGTGGCCCGCCATGTAACTTCACACTGGTCACTTCATCGTTTCCATCTCTATGGAAGGGTAAGGCAACACTCCTGGCAAGCACTTACAACCTGTCTACATCCACTCATCACCTGCAAGTGAGGGGTTTCCAAGTTCTCTAGGTCACCGGCATTCAAAGTAAGAAGTAAACTCAGTGTTACATAGATTCACTTAGGTGATAACAAGTATAAAATCTTATTACAATGAGTGATACTGAGGATGCCACAGGTAATAAAGATGACCCAAATAAGGTCCTGGATGAGCAGGAGGATGAGGTAGCACGCAGTGAAAGACAGAACACAAACAGAGAAGGGTAAAGAGTATACAATTCAGGTGTACAAGAGTAGGTGTTCAACAAATAAGCGTGCTTGGAAGAGGGCAGCAAACAGTATCTATGCCAAAAGTACAGGGGTCAAGTTGTACTAATGAATTACAGGAATGTATAAAAGTTATGGATACAAAGTTTGAAGAGTTTTACAGTGCTTACGAGGAATTAATTGGAGCTGATCCTGAAAGTAATGAACAAATTACTCAGGAGTTGGATGACTGTGAGAAGTTTAAATTTAATGTAATCCATGAAGTTGTAGAGAAAATTAAATCTCTGCAGCATGAAAATGATTCAGCAATATCTGATAATTCTAATGTTTCCAATGTTTCAAAGGGTAAACGAGAACAGGCTGGAGCTAAAGGCAGACCCTGAGGCTGTATATAGTAATGGAATGAGTCAGTTGGACCCAAGTCAACTTGACAATGAATTGAAGGAAAGGGCAGATGCTTCAACAGTACCTAAACAATCAGCCTCAAACTCTTGCTGAAGTGAAAGCCCAGCCAGTTAAAGGGAAGAATTTAGTGAACCCTTTGACCTAAGTGAGGTAAAAGAAGAAGAATTGTATAAAGCAGTAGAAAGGATTGTTGATATGTTATCTAGAAAGGAACTTAACCCTAATGCCAAGGTTTCCTTACCAGTTGATTTGCAGAAACCTGACACACATGTGAATAATAATTCTGGTTGTCGGTCAAATGGCACTGATAATAATGTTAGGCATACAACCCAGCCTTCCCAGGTTCAGTCAGTCAGGTAGATGCAATGCAGAGAATAGCAGATATTAAGTCAATGAGACAAACCAAAGAAAACCTTCCACGTCCAGAACCAGAAGTGTTCAAAGGAGACATGTTAGTTTTCACAACATGGTTAAAAAGTTTTGAAATTTTCATTGAGTCCAGAACTACTGATTTTACCGAAAGGCTCTTTTACCTTGGAAGGTACACTGATGGTGAAGCCAAGGAAGCAATCAGTGGATTGCTTCAGCTAAATACTGAAGAAGCTTACATAAAGGCTAAGAAAACCCTAAAGGGTAGGTTTGAAATCAGTTTCTTGCGTCTAATGCCTACAGAAAGAAGTTATATGAGTGGCCAAAAATTCAGCAGAATGATGGCCCAGCACTAAGGAAATTTGCAGATTTCCTGGACAGCTGCAAGACAGCAATGGAAAGCATACCTCATCTAGTGGTGTTAGATGACTCACAGGAGAATGTCAAATTATTGAAAAAGTTACCTGTCTCACTAGTTGAGAAATGGAACACAGTAGTGTACAAGTATGCTTCTAGAGGTGATGATGATAGTGATAATGAAGGTCTAACAGACATAAGTTCTGAACAATATCCTCCCTTTAAAAGGTTCTGTAAGTTCATACGTAGAGGCTACAAAGGCGTGCAACCCAATATCATCGTACAGTGCAGTCATAGATAAGAATCAAAGGAGCACTGCAGTAGTAGCCAAAGGAAGAAATAGTAGTTCAAGTACTGATAAATCTGGAAACAGAAGTTTCAAGACAGAGGCATCAGAGGTAAACCCGTCACACACAACAACGGACAACAAGGCTAGATATGATAAAAGGCATGAAGTAAGAAAAACAGGGCCAAGGAGACTGAGCTGCCTTTATTGCAATGAAGAGCATGATGTAGATGTGTGTAAAAGGTTTAACTTGCTTGATAACAATGCAAAGTTTGACTTTGTGCAGAAGCAGTACTTGTGTAGAGGATGCTTGAAGCGTGGTCACAGAAAGATAGATTGCCGTCATAAGAAATGTTGTAGTATATGTCAACGATACCACCCAACATCTCTTCACAATAATGCTCTTGCACAAAATAGTGCTCCAACTGTCAAGGCAGGAGAGTCAGATAAAGCAACTCAGCCAAAGGCAAACGAAAGCTCAGCAGTTTCAAACAAGATTAACACCAGTCAGTCTATGACTGGAGATATGCACACCATGATTGTGCCAGTGTGGTTACACCACAGAGACAATGAACACAATAAAAAGTTGGTGTATGCATTATTGGATTGTCAGTCTGATGCCTGTTTCATCAAAGAAAGCACCTTGGAAAGAATGGGAGTTAGTGGCTCACCAGTACACCTCAAGCTCTCCACAATAACGGGAGAACAGGTAGTCCCCTGCACAAAAATCAGTGGACTTGTTGTACGAGGATTCAGTGAGCACATGCAAATAGATCTTCCACCTGCATATTCCAAGGAAGATATTCCTGCAAAGGAGGCTCAGATACCATGCCCTGAAACAGCCCAAACCTGGCCACACTTAGCAAGAATCTCTAACAAACTGATGCCTTATGATTCAAATGTAGATGTGGCACTTCTTATTGGAGCTAACTGTATCAGAGCCATTAAGCCCAAAGAGATTATTGTGGGAGAAGAAGATGATCCTTATGGACTAAAAACACACTTAGGATGGGGCGTTGTTGGCCAAGCAATTAAAGAAACTAAGAAAGTTTCAGATGATGTAGTGAGAGCATATAGAACCATAGCCCAAGAAGTTGTCATCAGTGAAGAAAGAAAAGTTAGTTTCCTTGTTGTTCCTACTCAGACAAAGGAGTTAATAAACCCAGCACAAGTCAGGAACATGTTTGAGCTTGATTTTAATGATAGAGGAACTGACAACACTCCCTTTTCCTATGATGACAAAGGATTCCTGAAAAGGATGAGAGAGGGAGTGAGTCAGCAGAGAGAAGGGCACTATGAGCTGCCTCTTCCACTTAAGAATAATGACATCAAGCTTCCAAACAACAAGGACATGGCCTTGCATAGGCTCATGAAGTTAAAGGCAAAACTTATGAGAGATAGAAAGTACCACCAAGATTACAAGGAATTCATGAAAGAAGTAATTGACAAAGGCTATGCAGAAACTGTGCCAGCCAGGGACTTGCAACGAGCAGATGGTCAGGTGTGGTATATACCTCACCATGGGGTGTACCACCCAAAGAAACCAGGAAAGATAAGAGTGGTATATGATTGTAGTGCTAACTACAGAGGTCATTCTTTAAATGGTCACCTGTTACAGGGCCCAGACCTAACAAACAATCTGGTTGGGGTTCTATGTAGATTTCGTCAAGAAGTGACAGCCTTTGTATGTGACATAGAAGCAATGTATCACCAAGTCAAGGTGAACCCTGAACAAAGAGATTTGCTGCGCTTTCTGTGGTGGGATAATGGAAATCCAGGTGAGAATATGCTTGAATACAGAATGACGGCCCATTTGTTTGGAGCAACATCATCTCCAAGTGTTGCTAATTTTGCACTTAAGCAAGCTGCAAATGACTATGAGGCTCAGTATGGATATGAAGCAGCAAACTTCATCAGGAAAGATTTTTATGTTGATGATGGACTTAAATCAGCACCAACAGCACAGGATGCCATTGATCTGCTAATGAAAAGCAAGGCATTGTGTAAAATGGGAGGTTTTAATCTCCATAAGTTTCTGTCAAACAGTAAGGAAGTGTTAGCAGCAATAGCTCCTGAAGAAATGAATAACACTGTCAAGAGCCTGGACTTAAGTAAAGACATGCTACCTGTAGAAAGAACACTTGGAGTGGAGTGGTGTGTAGAATCTGATACTTTCCAGTTCAGAATACAAGTCAAAGAAAAGCCACTCACAAAAAGGGGCATATTGTCTACTGTGAGTTCAATATATGATCCATTAGGCCTTGTGTCTCCTCTCATCCTCATTGGCAAAGGGATACTCCAGGAGTTATGCCGTGAAGGAGTAAGTTGGGATGAAGAGATACCACAGTATGTGAGGCCACAGTGGCAGCAATGGAGAGATGACCTACACAAATTAGAGCACTTAAAAATACCACGATGTTACAAGCCTGAAGGATTTGGTGAAATTAAGAAAGTTGAACTGCATCATTTTTCTGATGCCAGTCAAAAGGGATATGGTCAGTGCTCTTACATAAGACTGATCAACACTGCTGATCAAATACACTGTGCACTTGTAATGGCAAAATCAAGTGTGACACACCTCCGAGCCATCACTGTGCCGAGATTGGAACTCACAGCAGCAGTAGTGTCGGTGAGAATCAGTGTAGTCTTAAAGAAGGAGTTAGACTATGAAGATATTCAGGAAGTGTTTTGGACAGACAGTATGGTAGTGCTGGGATACATCAACAATGATTCTAAACGATTTCATGTATATGTAGCCAACAGAGTCCAGCAGATAAGAGATCAAACTTCACCAAGTCAGTGGAAGTATGTGGAAACAGAGCACAACCCAGCAGACTATGCCTCAAGAGGGCAGTCTGTAGAAGAGTTAATTAACAACGACAAGTGGTGGAATGGGCCACGCTTCTTGTGGCAACACTTTGAGATGAATGATGACCCATCAGAGCATCATGAATTGGAAGATGATGATCCTGAAGTAAAAAGAGTTGCATCATGTGCTACACAGACACATGAGCCGTTTAATGTACTAGAGAGGCTGAACTGTTTCTCTGAGTGGTTCCGTATGAAGAGAGCCATTGCAGTGTGCCTTAGACTTCAAAGGATGTACAAGAAGAATGCAGATGGGACACATAAAGGAAGAAGCCATATATATATATATATATATATATATATATATATATATCTATATATATATATATATATATATATATATATATATATATATATATATATATATATATATATATATATATATATATATATATATATATATATATATATGTATATATATATATATATATATATATATATATATATATACTATCCTCTTCCTTTAACCTCATTTTATTTATTAGACTTTTTCTTCTGTAATATTCTCCCGCGCTGCAATATTTTTCTTAGCAACTGATTAACTATATACAACCTCCTTTTATTTATTATACTATCTAAAACGCTATTCTCTTCTTTCAACCTCCCTTTATTTATTAGGCTTCTTCCGTAAATTTCTCTACCTCTGAAATATTTTTTCATAGCAACTGGATAAACTATATAAAACCTACTTTTATTTATTTGGCTTCTTTCTTCTGCAAATTTCTCTAACGCTGTAATATTTTTCTTAGGAACTGATAAACTATCTAAACGCCCTCCTCTTCCTTAAACCTCCTTTTCTTTATTTGGCTTCCTCTGTAAATTTCTCTACCTCACAAATATTTTTCTTAGCTATTGGACCAATTATATATATATATATATATATATATATATATATATATATATATATATATATATATATATATATATATATATATATATATATATATATATATATATATATATATATATATAGTTGATACAGTTTTTGATACAAATATTTCAGCGGTAGAAAATTTACAGAAAAAAAAGCCTCATAAATAAAAAGAGGTTGTATATAGTTGATCCAGTTGCTAAGAAAAATATTTCCGCGGTTGAGAAATTTACAGAAGAACCCTAATAAATAGAGGGAGTTACATACTATTCCTGTATTTTTCCTTTTCTTTCCTTTTCGTCTTCGTTTTACTCGTGTTTTCCTCTTAAAAGACAGTTAAGAAAAAACATATCGGACGGTTTTGGTGTTCAGGACGTTAATAATTCTTGGCCGGACTAAAGAAAAAAACAAAAATAAATCTTCGTTATACTGGTTTACATTACGTACGGTGAATTAAAGTGATATATATATATATATATATATATATATATATATATATATATATATATATATATATATATATATATATATATATATATATATATATATATATATATATACTCTTCCTTTAACCTCATTTTATTTATTAGGCTTTTTCTTCTGTAATATTCTCCAGCCCTGCAATATTTTTCGTAGCAACTGATTAACTATATAGAACCTCCTTTTATTTATTATACTATCTAAAACGCTATCCTCTTCTTTCAACCTCTCTTTCTTTATTAGGCTTCTTGCGTAAATTTCTCTACCTCTGAAATATTTTTTCATAGCAACTGGATAAACTATATAAAACCTACTTTTATATTTTAGGCTTTTTTCTTCTACAAATTTCTCTAACGCTGTAATATTTTTCTTAGCAACTGATGAACTATCTAAACGCCCTCCTCTTCCTTAAACCTCCTTTTCTTTATTTGGCTTCCCCTGTAAATTTCTCTACCTCACAAATATTTTTCTTAGCCATTGGACCAATTATATATATATATATATATATATATACATATATAGATATATATATATATATATATATATATATATATATCTATATATATATATATATATATATATAGTTGATCCAAAATCTAATACAAATACTTCAGCGGAAGAAAATTTACAGAAAAAAAATCCTAATAAATAAAAAGAGGTATATAGTTTATCCATTTGCTAAGAAAAATATTTCAGCGGTTGAGAAAGTTACAGAAGAACCCTAATAAATAAAGGACGTACATACTATTCCTGTATTTTTCCTTTTCTTTCCTTTTCGTCTTCGTTTTACTCGTGTTTTCCTCTTAAAAGACTGTTAAGAAAAAACATATCGGACGGTTTTCGTGTTCAGGACGTTAAAAAAAAAAAATAATAATAATTCTTCGTTATACTGGTTAGGTTAGGTTATTTCCCATTTTAACACAACTCTGATAGTGTCATCGTCTTCAGAAAACATTTTTCTATCACATGACATGGTTTATATTAACATAAGCTTTTTAATTCCATGACATAACTAACACAGAATGAAGAGTGGTATAAACATTTACAACCCAGTATTTCACTTTTACTCGCATTATCTCGTATGTTTTTAGTCAAATGCAGATGCCTTTCATAATGAACCTAATCCACTATCATTCTATTGTTCAGTGGTGAAAGTAACAAATAAGTACTATGCGAAATAAATCAACTACTGAGTATACAAGTAAAACTTTTAGTGTGGCAAGTCCAGCGTTCTTGGCTAGGCGAGAGGCAGCCTGCCTCATGCCGCTATCCAATCAGCGACCAGCTTCACATGCCAGCATCAGTGATCGGCTTACCAGACCGGGTTAGGGGAGTCTTAATAAATTAATAAATAGAAATGATAGATAATAATGATGTTTCATAACGGTGGCGATGGACACATAATTATATCCAAATCTCTCTCTCTCTCTCTCTCTCTCTCTCTCTCTGTGTGTGTGTGTGTATATATATATTGGCCCCCCCCTTTTCAATTTTCTGGGTACGCCACTGGTGGTACTGTATGTCTGATTCAGCCTTCCAGCAACTCTAAATTACGGTTAAAAAGCTTTGTGAGACTGTACAGGTCTACGCTTGCTGGTCTGAGCATGCGCAGTTCACGAGAGACCAGTGTTTGTCGGTGGGGACGCCAAATAACACAACACCGGTTCAGGCGTTTCTAGTATTACCGTCCATATGTACGTGTCAACGTGTGGTTTTCAGATTTTGTAAGTTTTTAAAAATACAGATAATGAAAATATGAATTCATCTATGTTTTTTATTTGAAATATCAATATAGTAACGTTTTCGCCTATCGGACTTATCGCTAGCTAGTATCGGAATTGTGGATTAATATCGGGTATCGGTTATCGCCTATATTTGTGTTTCCAGTTAACGAATATCAGTTATCACCGATAAGGTTTTCCATTATCAGTTATCGGTTATCGGGAATAAGGTTTTCTGTTATCGTGCCCAGCTATGAGTAGTATACTAGTAGTAGTTTTAGTAGTGGTGGTGGTGGTGGTTGTAGTGGTACGTAGTAGTAGTAGCAGTAGTAGTAGTAGCAGTAGTAGTAGTAGTAGTAGTAGTAGTAGTAGTAGTAATAGCAGCAGTAGTAGTTGTACTAGTAGTAGTAGCAGTAAGTAGTAGTAGTAGTAGTAGTAGTAGTAGTAGTAGTAGTATTTGCCGCAACTTATAGTGTAGTTGTCCGTTAAAGTAAGAGTTGTCAACAAGTTCAAAGAAAATGTAGGTTACTATTTGGGTAGACTGAAGTTACTTTACGGCGTCATTTTCAATCCAATTCTGCTTGTGTTTGATTCTGTTGGAATGTGTTACTTCCAAGACAAATAGTGAATACCATGATAAATAGATAGAAGGCTAAGTTGATAGATATATAGATGGATATAGAGAGGCAGACTTTACAGCCAGGCCTTGCCCACACCCAAAGGAGTTATTGAGCTGAGCCGAGTCATTTCAATCATTTGTCTCGAACTAGTTGGAATAGAATGGCTTATATTTTTTTCTGAACCCCCTCACCCTCACCCTTCGTCCTCCCGCTTGTCAGTTGTCAGTAGCGCATCGAAGAAGAAACTCTCTATATCCATCAGTCTTACGTGTACATTTTGTGTGTGTGTGTGTGTGTGTGTGTGTGCCTTGAATCTGTGACGTGAGAGGGATGGGAGAAGAGGACCAGAGCGTGTGTTAAGACTGCAGATGAATCAGGTCAGTAGTTTGTGTTGTCTAATAATACAAGTTTCTGTGACGTGCAAACTCACACACACGCGTTTTTATATTGTTTTCGGAGGAATGCAAAGAATAGGTGTGTGTGTGTGTGTGTGTGTGTGTGTGTGTGTGTGTGTGTCGAGGAGGAAGTGTTGGGGGTAGGTGGGTGCCTGGGGGTGCATAATGACCACTTAACTCTTTGACGGACGTGACAAAAACGCTGAAAAATTACCTGTATTGCTCCCCCTCCTCTTCCACACAACCATCTCTCCTTTCCTCCTATTCCGTTCTTCTCATCTCCAGCCCAGCCACTCTTCCCTTCCACTCATATTCACCTCCATTCTTCCCTTTAATACCTTGTTTTTCCACGTTTCCTCCTCCTTCTTCACAGTATAATCGATATAGACTTTCACTTGAATTGACACAATGAAGGGCTAGCTTTGTATTAACTAGGTTTAAGGTAATATCTCTGTGCTCATGTTCAGGGTGAGGGAGGACATACATCGTTTCTTCATAACAACGTCAAGAGTCAGGCCTCAGAGGAAAGAAAAAGTTAAGAAATACTCGCTTACTCCTAGAACCCCACACGCTCGATTTTTCTATCCTTTCCCTCCCTTTCGCCTCCTCTCTCCCTCTACCCCCTCCCTACCCCCTTCCTTGCTCTCTCTCTCTCTCTCTCTCTCTCTCTCAAATACCTAAGCAAATTCTTTCCTCTTCTCTCCTTTTCCCCTCCTCTCCCTTTCCCTCCTTTTCCTCCCTCCCTCTGCCCTCCAGACCACGGGCCTTCCCTCCCTTCCCACTTCCTCCTCCTATACTTGACCTCTTGACCTCCCTCCCCCCCTTACTGGAATTTCTTTGTATTTATTTTTTTATTTCGTCATTGCGAATATTACTGGAAGGTTTTTATGACGTAAGCAATGAGATCTCTTCAACAAGCGCCGCAAATCTTTTACCAACTGGACCTGTTACAGTTATTATTATTGTGTTTATTATAAGTATTACTTTTATTATCATCATCAATCATTCACCGCCCTTACCACCACCACCACCACCCATCCACTTACTTCCCTTCGCTTCACATCCCTTCAGTTTCCTTTCCCTCCCTTCCCATCTCAATCCTTCCCTTCCATTCCCTTCCCTTCAAATTTCATCCCTTCCCATTCCTTTTTTTTCCCTTTCCTTCCCATCTCAATCCTTCCCTTCCCTTCCCTTCCCTTCAAATTTCATCCCTTCCCATCCTTTTCCTCTCCCCTTCCCATCTCAATCCTTCCCTTCCATTCCCTTCCCATCCTTTTCCTCTCCCCTTCCCATCTCAATCCTTCCCTTCCATTCCCTTCCCTTCAAATTTCATCCCTTCCCATCCTTTTCCTCTCCCCTTCCCATCTCAATCCTTCCCTTCCATTCTCTTCCCATCCTTTTCCTCTCCCCTTCCCACTTCAATCCTTCCCTTCCCTTCCCTTCCCTTCAAATTTCATCCCTTCCCTTCCTTTTCCTCTCCCCTTCCCATCTCAATCCTTCCCTTCCCTTACCTTCCCTTCAAATTTCATCCCTTCCCATCCTTTTCCTCTCCCCTTCCCATCTCAATCCTTCCCTTCCATTCCCTTCCCTTCAAATTTCATCCCTTCCCATCCTTTTCCTCTCCCCTTCCCATTTCAATCCTTCCCTTCCATTCCCTTCCCTTCAAATTTCATCCCTTCCCTTCCTTTTCCTCTCCCCTTCCCATCTCAATCCTTCCCTTCCATTCCCTTCCCTTCAAATTTCATCCCTTCCCTTCCCATCTCAATCCTTCCCTTCCATTCCCTTCCCTTCAAATTTCATCCCTTCCCTTCCTTTTCCTCTCCCCTTCCCATCTCAATCCTTTCCTTCCATTCCCTTCCCTTCGAATTTCATCCCTTCCCTTCCCATCTCAATCCTTCCCTTCCCTTCCCTTCCCTTCAAATTTCACCCCTTCCCATCCTTTTCCTCTTCCTTCCCATCTCAATCCTTCCCTTCCCTTCCCTTCCCTTCAAATTTCACCCCTTCCCATCCTTTTCCTCTCCCCTTCCCATCTCAATCCTTCCCTTCCCTTCAAATTTCATCCCTTCCCATCCTTTTCCTCTTCCCTTCCCATCTCAATCCTTCCCTTCCATTCCCTTCCCTTCCCTTCCCTCCCTTCCCTTAGCATCTCATTCCTTTCTCTTCAAATTTATTCCCTTCGTATCTCATCGAACGACTAACTGTGCTTGTTTACTTGTCTTATTTAGCACCACTCAACCTAATTAATTAACGTCTAACTCAGTGCTGTGACGCGTCTAACTAGTGTTTGAAGTGTTGCGAGGATTACCTTACAGTGAGAGGACTTCCCTGCTGATCCACGAGCGGTTAAGTTATATATCGACTTTTTTGTGTTTCCTGTCTTTCCTCAATAGGATTACAACTACACGACCTAACACAGCACCCAGTGAAAGACAGTGAGCTTCTTGTGTCTAACTAACGTAGAAAATCTGTCACTAACGTAGAAGTACAAAGCTTGACCCGTATACCAGCACACCTGTTTTGAAAAGGAGGAAAAGTTTAGTCCCCCAGAGAATTTTAATCCCGGAGGGAAAACACGTGTGGGCCCTCATAGACGCCACACCTTAAACTCTCCCGCGTGACTCGACCGATTTAAAGCCGCCTCCCTCTAGGTGTTCACCACAGCCCACGCGGATACAAAATTCATCTTAACTGTAAAGCTCACAGTTATATCGTTTTGCAACAGTAAATAAAAAAGAAGTAATCATGCCGTCCAACTATTTCAATTGCTGTAATTGTTCAAAGAAATATGCTGCGATTCACTACCAAACCAGCAACTCGATGTGTAGGTATTGTGTCTTAGACTTACGTATTCAGGCACTACAAACAACCAACGAGGATCTACAACGCTCCAATTCTTTACTTTGGGACATCGTGACGTCATACCCTCAACTCCCTACTCCTCCTTCTTCTTCTTCTTCTTCTTCTTCTTCTTCTTCTTCTTCTTCTTCTTCTTCTTCTTCTTCGTCTTCTACGTACCTGAAATCACCTGATCACATACCTCCTCCTCCTCCTCAGCCCCCTCCATTTCTCCTCCCTCCCCGCCTCCTCCCTTCCTCCTCCACCTCATCACCACAGGCCGCCAACCCCCCCCCTTTCTTCACCCTCCACCACCAGCACCGCCATCACCCCCGCCCCCTCCCCCACCCATCCCACCATCACCACCACGACTTACTTTTCCTCCTCCCCTTCCTCTTCCTCACTCTTCTCTTACGCCCCTTCCTCCACCTCTGCCCCCTCCTCCACATCCTCAACATCCTCCTCCTCTACTCCCCCCCAGCCAACCCCTTCCGCCTCTTCCTCCTCCTCCGCCTCTGCCGCCTCCTCATACATTTCTTCTCCCCCCTCCTCCACATCCTCAACATCCTCCTCCTCTACTCCTCCCCAGTCAACCCCTACCGCCCCTTCCTTCCTCCTCCTCCGCCTCTGCCACATCCTCAACATCCTCCTCCTCTACTCCTCCCCAGTCAACCCCTTCCTCCTCTTCCTCCTCCTCCGCCTCTGCCCCCTCCTCCACATCCTCAACATCCTCCTCCTCTACTCCCCTGCAGTCAACCCCTTCCGCCTCTTCCTCATCTTCCCTTGGCTCCCCCTTGTCCCTCTCCTCTACCAGCCCTCCTAACGCCTCCACGTCCAGTCGCCACCACACTCCCCCTCCTCACTACTCATCCATTAGACGCCACAAGACCATTCTTCCTGCTGTGGTCTGCGTAGATCAGACACAGTTTCGGGGCACAGACAAGCTGAAAACATCTGTTAGACTTGTAGGGGACTCGCTGGTTAGAGGTCAATTAACGGAATTCTGCGGCAGGAATACAGAGACGCGGAGGCGTTATTGTATTCCGGGAGCCAAACTGGACGACATTACTTCAGCTGTCGATGCTGTCACGGAACTCGCGAAGGAAGACACAGTTTATTTGATTCACGCGGGGACAAATGACGTTCAGTCTACTCAAACTCAGGCCCTACTATCAAAATACCGTCAGGTCATTCGGCGTTACAAGACCAAGTCCCCTCACGTCATTGTCTCTGGAATTCTACCCAGAATCAGCGCTTACGCCGGCTTCAACAGCAAAGCGAGCAACATCAATACTAGTCTGAAGGAAATTTGTGACGACGAAGGCGTGGCGTTTACAAACGCCTGGCACCACTTCCTTGAGCGCCCAGACTTGTTTTGGAACGATGGACTACATCTGAATGAGGTTGGATCGGCGCGTTTCGGGAGGCTTCTGGACGAGGCAGTGAAAAACTTTTCGAAAAGCCTTCCAAAAAACGGCGGGCGAGGACGGGGCAAAGGCAGCCCTTGATCAACCAACCCGTAGCGTCAGTGCGACTCACAAGAAACTGTGTAACTAACCACGCCTCCGACAAGCGAACTGGTACAACTCGTCACGGCCACATTTCTATCATGTACACAAATGCACGTAGTTTAATACCCAAAAAGGACGAAATTAGGGCGTATATTGCAACAGAGAAACCAGATGTGGTAGCCATCACAGAGACTTGGGCCAACTCTACCCATCTAGAATCCGAAATGTCATTCCCTGGGTACGAAAGCTTCCACAAAAGTCGAAAGCACAAGAAAGGAGGAGGAGTAGTTTGCTACGTAAAAAGTACACTCCCTGCCATAAAAATAGACAAACAGGACGCAGAGAAATACGATTCTGTCTATGTGGAAATAACCGCAAATAACAAGAAACTAACACTTGCAACCGTATACAGGCCTCCGAAACAACAGGCAGCCGATGACACTGCCCTCTACGAAGAGATCCACTCTCTAACACAAAGCAAGGAAACAATTATAATTGGGGACTTTAATTGCCCTAACATTGACTGGGGATTGATGACTGGAGATCAAGAGGGTAACAGGCTTTTAGAAATGGTGGAGGATTCGTTCCTCACTCAAGTTGTAACTCAACCAACAAGAGAAAACAATCTGCTGGATCTGGTATTAGTAAGCGACCCCGGCCTCATTCGCGACTGTACAGTTGGTGAGAAACTTAATGGGTGCGATCACCACTTAATCCGTTTTAATATCAACATATGTCACAAACTCGTAGATAATCCATCAGTGATACCAGATTACAAAAAAGGAAATTTCAACTTAGCCCGTGCACTGCTTCCCCCTACGACCTGGGACCAACTTGGCATCACCGACAAAACAATCGACAACGCGTGGAACGTCTTCAAAGATAAGCTGTTGCAAGTAGAGAAGGCTACAGTGCCTACGAAATCCAGGCGAATAAATGGGGCCGTAGATCCACCGTGGATGACCAGAGAAATAAAAAGGGCAGTAAACCTAAAAAAAAGGAATTATAATTTGATGAAAGAGAATGCTACGGCCGAAGCCAGCACACAGTACCACAACAGCCTCTGGGCTTGTCGCAGCCTTATTCGGAGTAGCAAACGCAACTATGAAAAGCAAATAGCGCGCGAAATCAAGACTAACTCCAAGAAATTCTTCACGTACATAAGATCGAAAAAGAAAGTAAAATCCAATATTGGTCCCCTGACAGACGAGACTGGATCTGTAACTCAGGACAGTAAACAGATGGCCAGAATCCTCAACAGTAACTTCGCATCCGTATTCACAGTCGAGGACATCGAAACCATTCCCGAGAGCCCTGCCCCGCCGAGTGAGATCACGCCGCTGGAAATTGACTCAATATGCGACCAAAAAGTAAAAAAGTACTTGGACAAACTCGACACGAACAAGTCAACGGGACCCGACAGTTTGTCCCCGCGGTTATTAAAAGAGCTTAAACAACAAATACTTCAACCACTCACTACCATATTCAACCGGTCAGTTCAAATAAACAAGGTCCCGGAAGACTGGAAGATGGCGAACGTAACACCGATTTTCAAAAAAGGAGACAAAAGCGTTGCATTAAACTACAGGCCCATAAGTTTGACATCAGTGGCAGGAAAAATACTCGAAAAGATTATTAGAGATAATCTTGTTAAGTTTCTAGAAAACAATAATATAATCTCCGACAACCAGCAAAGCTTCAGAAACAAGCGCTCCTGCCTAACGAATTTATTAGACTTCTTCCAAGGTATATATAAGAACTGGGATGCCCACATCCCCAGTGATGTTATATACCTGGACTTTCAGAAAGCCTTCGACAAGGTACCGCACGAGCGACTCCTTAAGAAACTGCACTCGGCGGGCATCGGAGCCAATCTGATCGCGTGGATAAGAGATTGGCTCACCGACAGAAAACAACGAGTACTCATCAACGGACAGCCTTCCGATTGGCTACCAGTCACTAGTGGAGTGCCTCAAGGGTCAGTGCTGGGACCCATCCTCTTTATCACATATATCAATGACCTAGAATCAGGACTGAAATCCACAATATCGAAATTTGCAGATGACACCAAGGTGGGTGGAGATGCCCTCACAAAGACCGACTGCGAAATCATTCAGAAAGACCTCAATCACATTATCGAATGGTCGGAAAAATGGCAAATGTCTTTTAATGTTGACAAATGCAAAGTCATGCACATTGGGTCCCAAAATAGTAACCACACATACATCATGAATGGGAGACCTCTGCAAGTGATGCAGGAGGAAAAGGATCTTGGAGTCACTATCAGCAGTGACCTGAAACACGCGAATCACTGTAAAAAAGCATACAACAAGGCCAACATTATGCTCGGGTTCATAGCGAGGAACTTCGAGTGTAAAACACCAGACGTGATGCTATCCTTGTATAATTCCATGGTAAGACCGCACCTCGATTATGCAGTGCAGTTCTGTTCTCCCAATTACAGAAAGGACATTGATTTACTGGAAAGGATTCAACGACGCGCCACAAAAATGATTCCAACATTAAGGGATCAACCGTACGAGGAACGACTCAAGCGACTCAATCTCTTTACATTGGAGAAAGGACACCTACGATTCAAGTCTTCAAGTACCTAAAAAAAATCAATAACGTCGATTAATTCAAGTTCTTTGAACTGCAAATCAACTCAAGAACTAGAAATAACGGTTTACCCATTCAGTCGAGTCGATGTAACACAGACATTGGAAGGAGTTTCTTTTCAAACCGAGTCATCCGCCACTGGAACAATCTTCCCTCAGAAGTAGTAAATGCGAAAACCATCAACTCCTTCAAATATAGAATCGACCGTCATTTCGCTGCGTCAGGAGTAAACTGAATAACGAGGGGCTTCCATCTGCTCCTCAATATCGAGGTGCTTTCATCTGCTCACCAAGCCCCAAGTGGCGGTCGAGCAGATTAAATCACCCAAGCGGGCGACCTCGTAATGAGCCAATAGGCTTTCTGTTGCCTGCATTTCCATGTTTCCATGTTTCCATGTTTCCACACCATAACCGTCGAATATGTTTTTTCTTAACTGTCTTTTATCATCGTATCGGCCTCTAAATTAACTCAAGTTGCGACGGAAGACGAAACACAACGGGCAGTATGAAAATACATAAATGTCTATATAAAATAAAGGCAACTACAAAACAAACATAAAATTACATGAAAAAACGGTGCTTCGAAAAAAAAAAAAAAAAACAATAGGAGAGTTAGTATTTGAGTGAAAAAAAAAAAAAGAAAATATATATATATATATATATATATATATATATATATATATATATATATATATATATATATATATATATATATATATATATATATATATATATATATTCTCGTGCTGTCAATGATAGAGGTAGCTCACAAAAGGTACCAGAGCCTTCAAACGAATGCTAATGATGAACTGTACATTTCTGCCCGAACTCGTGCCAAATCTATTCTCCGACTAACCAAAAAGTCTTTCATTAATAGAAAATGTCAAAACCTTGCTTTCTCTAACTCGTCCCGTGACTTCTGGCATCTAGCCAAAATCCTCTCCTCCAACTTCACTTCTTCATCTTTCCCTCCACTCTCAGTCCTGACGGCAACACTGCCGTCTCATCTATCTCTAAGGCTGAACTCTTCTCTCAAACTTTTCTAAAACTCTACTCTGGACGATTCTGGGCATATTCCTCCTACTCATCCCCCTCTGACTCCTTTATGCCTGTTATAAAGATTCTTCAAAATGATGTTTTCTATCCCCTCTCTGGCCTCAATCCTCAGAAGGCTTATGGACCTGATGGAGTGCCTCCTATTGTCCTTAAAAACTGTGCCTCCGTGCTGTCACCCTGCCTGGTCAAACTCTTTCGCCTCTGCCTGTCAACATCTACCTTTCCTTCTTGCTGGAAGTATGCCTTCATACAGCCTGTGCCTAAGAAGGGTGACCGCTCCAATCCCTCAAACTACCGCCCTATAGCTTTACTTTCTTGTCTATCTAAAGCTTTTGAATCAATCCTTAACCGGAAGATTCAAAAGCACCTTTCCACTTCTGACCTTCTATCTGATCGCCAGTATGGGTTCCGCAAGGGGCGTTCTACTGGTGATCTCCTAGCCTTCTTAACTGACTCTTGGTCATCCTCTCTTAGCCGTTTCGGTGAAACTTTTGCTATTGCGCTGGACATATCAAAAGCTTTTGATAGGATCTGGCACAAATCTTTGCTTTCTAAACTACCCTCCTACGGTTTCTATCCTTCTCTCTGTACCTTTATCTCCAGTTTCCTTTCTGACCGTTCTATTTCTGCCGTGGTAGACGGTCACTGTTCTTCCTCTAAATCTATTAACAGTGGTGTCCCACAAGGTTCTGTCCTATCTCCCACTCTTTTTCTGTTGTTCATTGATGATCTTCTTTCCAAAACGAACTGTCCTATCCATTCCTACGCCGATGATTCAACTCTGCATTACTCAACTTCTTTTAATAGAAGACCCACCCTTCAGGAGCTTAACGACTCAAGGCTGGAGGCTGCAGAACGCTTAGCCTCAGACCTTACTATTATTTCCGATTGGGGCAAGAAGAACCTGGTGTCATTCAACGCCTCAAAAACACAGTTTCTCCACCTATCCACTCGACACAATCTTCCAAACAACTATCCCCTATTCTTTGACAACACCCAGCTATCACCTTCCTCAACACTAAACATCCTCGGTCTATCCTTAACTCAAAATCTCAACTGGAAACTTCATATCTCATCTCTTACTAAATCAGCTTCCTCGAGGCTGGGCGTTCTGTACCGTCTCCGCCAGTTCTTCTCCCCTGCACAGTTGCTGTGCATATGCAGGGGCCTTGTCCGCCCTCGTATGGAGTATGCATCTCATGTGTGGGGGGGCTCCACTCACACAGCTCTTCTGGACAGAGTGGAGGCTAAGGCTCTTCGTCTCATCAGCTCTCCTCCTCATACTGATAGTCTTCTACCTCTTAAATTCCGCCGCAATGTTGCCTCTCTTTGTATCTTCTATCGTTATTTCCATGCTGACTGCTCATCTGAACTTGCTAACTGCATGCCTCTCCCCTCCCGCGGCCCCGCTGCACTCGACTTTCTACTCACGCTCATCCCTATACTGTCCAAACCCCTTATGCAAGAGTTAACCAGCATCTTCACTCTTTCATCCCTCACGCTGGTAAACTCTGGAACAATCTTCCTTCATCTGTATTTCCTCCTGCCTACGACTTGAACTCTTTCAAGAGGAGGGTATCAGGACACCTCTCCTCCTGTATTTGATCTTCCTTTCGGCCACCTCTTTTGTTTTACTTTAGGAGCAGCGAGTAGCGGGCTTTTTTTATTATTGTTTTCTTTTTTTGTTGCCCTTGAGCTGCCTCCTTTATTGTAAATATATATATATATATATATATATATATATATATATATATATATATATATATATATATATATATATATATATATATATATATATATATATATATATATATATATATATATATATATATATATATATATATATATATATATATATATATATATATATATATATATATATATGTATACATATATATATATATATATATATATATATATATATATATATATAAACGGAACTGTACAAAGATATGAAAGAGGCCATTATAAATAATTTTAAAAAAGTAACTCTACGGAGAAACTAAGGAGGCCATTATATTTAAATTAATAAACAGAACTGTACGGAAAAATGAAGCAGGCCATTATATATCAATTAATAAATGGAACTAAACGGAGAAATAAAGAAAACCATTATATATAAATTAATAAATGGAACTGTACGGGGAAATGAAGGAGGCCATTATATATAAATTAATAAACGGAACTCTACGGAGAAATGAAGGAGGCCATTATATTTAAATTAATACACGGAACTGTACGGAGAAATAGAAAAGAGCATTATATATAATTTAATAAACGGAATTGTACGTAAAAATGAAGTCTGCCATCATATATAAATTAATAAAAGGAATTGTACGTAGAAATGAAGGCGGCCATCATATATAAATTAATAAACGAAACTGTACGAAGAAATGGAGACGGCCTTCATATATAAATTAATAAACGGAACTGTACGAAGAAATGAAGGCGGCCATTATATATAAATTAATAAACGGAACTATACGTAGAAATGAAGTCGCCATCATATATATAAATTAATAAACGGAACTGTACGTAGAAATGAAGGCGCCATCATATATAAATTAATAAACGGAACTGTACGAAGAAATGAAGGCGGCCATTATATATAAATTAATAAACGGAACTATACGTAGAAATGAAGTCGCCATCATATATATAAGTTAATAAACAGAATAGTACGTAAAAATGAAGGAGGCCATTATATATAATATAATAAACGGAACTGAAGAAAGATATGAAGGAGGCCATTATATTTAAATTAATAAACGGAACTGTATGGAGAAATGAAGGCGGCCATTATATATAAATTAATAAACAGAACTGTGCGTAGAAATGAAAGAGGCCATTATATATAAATTAATAAACAGAAATGTACAAAGATATGAAGGAGGCCATTATATTTAAATTAATAAACGGAACTGTACGCAGAAATGAAGTAGGCCATAATATATAAATTAATAAACGGAACTGTACAGAAATGAAAAAGAGCATTATATATAAATTAATAAACGGAATTGTAAGTAGAAAGGAAGACGGCCATCATATATAAATTAATAAACGGATTTGTACATTATACATATATATATATATATATATATATATATATATATACATATATAAATATATATATATATATATATATATATATATATATATATATATATATATATATATATATATATATATATATATATATATATATATATATATATATATATATATATATATATATATATATATATATATATATATATATATGAGGTCCAAGTATCATTATATATCTAATCATATGTAACCCAACGAGTAAATATTTCAAAAAGAAAGATAGGAATCTGGTGAAGTTATGTTAAGAAGAAGATGATGTACATAGATATTAGAAGGAGATATAGTTGCTAGGTAAGGGAAAGAGGAAGAAGTGAAATTGAAGGAGATTTATAGTATGACAGGCAAGTTTTACATTTATTTATGAAAGAGCTGTGTAAATTGAAGTAGAATAGCTGTTGGTTCGTATGGGCAAGGTTCTGTGTACCTTTCAGAGCAGTTTTCTTGTAAATAGCACGAGAACAAGTATGATTAAACCATGGCTTTTTAGCATGAGGAGTAGAGAGAACGCAATGGAACCTTCCAGAAGACAATCCTCTGATTAATAATCTTACACTCATCAATAAGTCAGTAAGTGCAGAATGTACTCAAACAATAAACCAGGTCAGCATCCAGAGAGTTTGTGTAGATGCAGTGCAGACAACCCTGACACTAAGCCCATTAAAGGTCAAGGAAGGACAAGCATGCTTCAGTTTGCATTCCATCCCTACATCGTCAGTCAAAGGAAGCCTTGGGTAAAGTAGCCAGGTCAACATCCCATGAACCAGGGTCAGCATCCCACCTGGATGCCAGGGTCAGCTTCAATAAGCTCAGGTTCAAATCCCAGACATTCTGATCCAACTAAGGGTTTATTCATCCCAAACAAGCCAGGTCAACATCCCACCCTATTCTGTTTTTTTCATAAAATGCCACCCTAATCAATATATGAAAATGCAAGTTAACGGGTCACTTCTAAGCAAGCTCACCCGTTTTCATTAGCCAGGTCAGCATTCCACCCAATGAAGCTAGGTTGTAACCCCACCAATAAGCCAGGGTCACATCCAAATTTTCAGTCTAGGGTCAGCATCCACCCTAAACAGTAAGCCAGGTCTCATCCCACCCCTAAACAATAAACAATAAGCCAGTCAGCATCCTACCTAGAAACAAGTAAGCCAGGGTCAGTATCCCACCTAAACACAAGCTAGGTCCACCTAAACAATAAGCCAGGGTCAGCATCCTACCTGACAAGTAAGCCAGGGTCAGTATTTCCACCCAAACAATAAGCCAGGGTCAGCATCCCACCCTGACAAGTAAGCCAGGGTCAGCATCCACCTTCAATAAGCCAGGGTCAACATCCCATCCTGACACTTAAGCCAGGGTCAGCATTCCACCCTCAACAATCCCACCCTGACAACCTGCCAGGGTTTGCATTCCATCCCAAACAATAAGCCAGGGTCAACATCCCACCCTGACATGTTTGCCAGGGGTCAGCATCCCACCCTAATCATTAAGCCAGGGTCGGCATCCTACCCTGACATAAGCTAGGGTCAGCATCCCACCCTAAACAATAAGCCAGGTCAGCATCCCACCCTGACACCTAAGCCATGCCGCCAGTCAGCAGCCCACCCTGAGAGGCAAGCCAGGTCAGCCACCCTAAACAATAAGCCAGGGTCAGCATTACCCTAAACAATAAGCCAGGGTCAGCATCCCACCCCTAAACAATAAGTCAGGTTAACATACCACTTGACAACTTCGCCCAGGTCTGTTTACGTTTCTGCTTTCATTTCTGCTTTTGTCTTCTTTCGCTTCTGCTTATGTATCCGTTTCTGTTTTCTGCCTTCAATTCTCCTCTGCTTCTCAATCTGCT
Source organism: Eriocheir sinensis (assembly GCF_024679095.1). Classification (NCBI taxonomy): domain Eukaryota; kingdom Metazoa; phylum Arthropoda; class Malacostraca; order Decapoda; family Varunidae; genus Eriocheir; species Eriocheir sinensis. The sequence goes on from NC_066562.1 coordinate 10,282,822, forward strand.
TCCATTTCTGCTTCTGTTTTGCTTCCGCTTCTTCCTCTGCTGCTCCTTCTGTTTCCTCTGCTAAACCTTCTTCTGCTCCTCTTTTCTTTTGTACCGTTTTTTATTCTTCCGCTTACAATTCTCCTTCCTTTTATGGTTTCCCTAGTCACTTCCGCTTCCGCTTTTACTTCCTTCCGCTTCCTGCTTCTACTTCTCCTTTCACTTCCGCTTCACTTTCTCTTCTGCTTCCCTTCTACTTCCGCTATCAGTTCCGCTTCCAGTAGCAGCGCTTTTCCTTCCACTCTGCTTCCGCTTCCCTCGTTTCATCCTTCCACTCTTCCGGCCTTTAGCTTTCCTTCGCTTCCTGCTCCTTCCGCTTCCACTTTCGCTTCCACTTCCTTTCACTCCCTCCTCCGCTTCCTTTGCCTCCACTTTCCTTTCACTTTCGCTCCGCTTTCTGCCTCCTTCCACTTTCCTTCCACTTTCTCCGCTTTCGCCTCCGCTTCCTTTCCTTCCCTTTCTCCACTTTCTTCTCCACTTTCCTTCCACTTCCCTTTCTTCCACTTTCCTTCCACTTTCCTTTCCCTTTTGCTTCACTTTCACTTCCTTTCATTTTCCTTCTGCCTCCACTTTCTTCCTCCACTTCACTTTGCTTCCACTTTCTCTTCCCTTCCTCTTCCTTCACTTTCACTTCCTTTCCTTCCGCTTCGCTTCCACTTTCCTTTCGCTTTCTCCTTCCACTTTCACCTCCCTTCCACTTTCGCTTCCACTTCCTTCCTCTTTCTTTCCTTTCCTTCCCTTTCCTTCCACTTTCCCTTCCGATCCACTTCCTTTCCTTCCTTTCACTTCCACCTTACTTAAACTTTCGCCTCCACTCCTTTCCTTCCACTTTCGCCTCCCTTTCCTTCCCTTTCCACTTCCACTTCCCTTTGATTCGATTCCCTTCCGCTTCCTCGCTTCCACTTTTGCTTCCTTTTCCTTCCACTTTCCTTCCTTCCCTTTCCTTCCCTTTCGCTTCCACTTTGCTTCCCTTTCCTTCCTTCCGCTTCACTTTCCTTCCTTTCCTTCCCTTTTGCTTCCGCTTTCCTTCCACTTTCCTTCCACTTTCTCTTCCACTTCCTTCCTTTCTCCTTCCACTTCCCTTCCACTTTCTGCTTCCGCTTTTCTTCCACTTTCCTTCCCTTCCCTTCCCTTTACTTCCTTTTCCTTCCCTTCCCTCCTCGCTTCCTTCCGCTTCCACTTTCCTGCTTTCCTTCGATTCGATTCCACTTTCCTTCCTCTCTCCCCTAGTTTCCACTTCCGCTTCCACTTTCACTTTCGCTTCCACTTTCAATTCCGCTTTCGCCTCCACTTCCCACTTCCCTTTCCTTCCCTTCCACTTCCAGTTCTGCTTCCTCTTCCAATTTCCTTCCACTTTCGCTACTTGCTTCTTCTCGTCTGCTTCTTCTTCCGCCGCTGCTACTTCTTCCGCCGCTGCCTCTTCTTCCGCCGCTGCAACTTCATCCGTTGCTGCTTATTCCACAGCTGCTTGTTCTTGCTACGCTGCTTCTTCTTCCTTCACTTTGTTCCTTCTTATTCCGCATCTGCTTCTTCTTCAGTCGCTGCTTTTCTTTCCTTACTTCTTCCGACTTTTCTTCTTCCACTGCTTCTTTCGTCGCTGCTGTTTTTTCTTCCTTCTTCTCTTCCTTCCGTTTGCTTCTTCTTTCGTCCTGCTTCTTCTTCCATCTTCTTCTTCTTCCGTCCTTTGCTTCTTCTTCCGGCGCTGCTTCTTCTTCGCCGCTGCTTCTCCTTCCACTGCTGCTTCCTTCTTCCTCCGTAGCTGCTTCTTTTTCCACCAACTTCTTCTTATTCCGCCTGCTTCTTCTTTCTTCTTCGCTGCTTCTTCTTCCGTGTTCTTCTCCTTCACCAACTGCTTCTTCCGACGCTGTTTCTTCTTCCCCACACATGCTTCTTCTGACGCTGCTTCTTCTTCACAACTTCTAATTCTCCCGCAGCTGCTTTTCTTCCGCAGCTGCATGTTCTTCCACTGTTGCTTCATCCACCTTCTTCTTCTTTCGACGCTGCTTCTTCTTCTTCAGTCCTTTCTTCTTCTTCCACCAGCTGCTTTTTTCTTTCGCTGCGCTGCTTCTTCTTCTAGCTTCAATTCTTTCGTCGCTGCTTCTTTTTCATGCTTCTTCTTCTTCCGTCCTGCTTCTTCTTCCGTCGCTGTCTCTTCTTCCGTCGCTGCTTTTCTTCCGTCGCTGCTTCTTCTTCCGCCGCTTCTCCTTCTACTGCTGCTTCTTCTTCCCAGCTTCTTGTTCCCAATTATTGTTTTTCTTCCGCTGCTGCTTCTTCTTCAGTGATGCACTTCTTCCAACTTCTTTATTCTTCCGACGCTGCTTGCTTCTTCTTCCGCTGCTTCTTCTTTTCGACAATGTTTCTTCTTTCCAGCTGCTTCTTCTTCCTGCAGCTGCTTCTTCTTCTTCCGTCACCGCCTCTTCTTCCGTCCTTCTTCTTTACGCAGCTGCTTCTTCTTCCGTCACTGCTTCTTCCGCAGCTGCTTCTTCTTCCGCATCTGCTTCTTCTTCCGTCGCTGCTTATTCTTCCGCAGCTGCTTCTTCTTCCGCAACTACTTCTTCTTCAATCGCTGCTTCTTCTTCCGCAGCTGCTTCTTCTTCCGTCGCTGCTTTTTCTTCCGTCGCTGTTTGTTCCGTCGCTGTTTCTTCTTCCGTCACTTTGCAGCTGCAGCTTCGCTCTCTCCTGCTTCTTCTTTCTCACGCTTCAGCTTCTTCCGTCGCTAAAGCTTCTTCCGTCTCTACTTTTTCTTCTGGCCCTGCTGCTTCCGTCGTTGCTTCTTTTTCCGTCGCTCCAGCTTCTTCACTCGCTACTTTTTCTTCCGTGGCTGCTTCTTCTTCCGTCTCTGCTTCTTCTTCCGTCGCTGTTTCTTCTTCCGTCGCTGCAGCTTCATCTCTCACTGCTTCTTCTTCCGTCGCTAAAGCTTCTTCCGTCTCTACTTTTTCTTCCGTCGCTGCTTCTTCTTCCGTCACTACTTCTTCCGTCGCTGCTGCTGCTTTCGTCGATACTTCTTCTGTGGCTGCTTCTTCTTCCGTCACTGCTTCTTCTTCCGTCGCTTCTTCTTCCGTCGCTACTTCTTCCGTGGCTGCTTCTTCTTGCGTCACAGCTTCTTCTTCCGTTGCTGCTTCTTCTTCAGTCGCTGATTCTTCTTCCATCGCTGTTTCTTCTTCCGTTGCTTCTTCTTCCGTTGCTACTTCTTCTTCCGGGGCTGCTTCTTCTTCTGTTGCTACTTCTTCCGTCGCTGCTTCTTCTTCCTTCGCTTCTTCTTCCATCGCTTCTTCTTCTTTCGTCGCTACTTCTTCCGTCGCTGTTTCTTCTTCCGTCGCTTCTTCTTCCATCAATAATTTTTCTTCAGTAACTTTTCATCCTTCATCTAGCTTCTTCTTCCGTCGCTTCTTCTTCCCCTCTTCTCCTGCCTCTTCTTCCGTCCTTCTTCTTCGTCGCTTCCGTCTTCTGTCGCTACTTCTTCTTCCGTAGCTTCATCTTCCGTCGCTACTTCTTCTTCTTTTGCTGCATCTTCTTCCGTCGCTTCTACTTGCGTTGCAGCTTCTTCGTTTGTGGCTGCTTCTTCTTCCGTCGCTGCTTCTTCCGTCGCTTCTTCTTCCGCTGCTGTTTCTCATTCCCCATCTGCTTCTTCTTCAGTCGCTGCTTTTTCTTTCGCCGCTGCTTCTTCCGGCGCTGCTTCTTCCGGCGCTGCTTCTTCCGCCGCTGCTTCTTCTTCTGGCGCTGCTTCTTTCGTCGCTGCTTTTTCTTCCGGCGCTGCTTCTTCTTCCGTCGCTGCTTCTTCTTCCGTCGCTGCTTCTTCCATCGCTGCTTCTTCTTCCGTCGTTGCTTTTTCTTCCGGCGCTTCTTCTTCTTCCACCGCTGCTTCTCCTTCCACTGCTGCTTCTTCTTCCGTCGCTTCTTCTTTTTCCGTCGCAACTTCTTCTTCCGTGGCTGCTTCTTTTTTCGTCAATGCTACTTCTTCCGTCGCTGTTACTTCTTCCGTTGCTTCTTCTTCCGTTGCTACTTCTTCCGGGGCTGCTTCTTCTTCCGTCGCTGCTACTTCTTCCGTCGCTGTTACTTCTTCCGTTGCTTCTTCTTCCGTTACTACTTCTTCTTCCGGGGCTTCTTCTTCTTCCGTTCTGTACTTCCTCAGTCGCTGCTTCTTTTTCCTTCGCTTCTTCTTCCATCGCTACTTTTTCTTCAATGGCTGTTTCTTCTTCCTTCGCTTCTTCTTCCGTCGCTTCTTCTCCCGTCGCTGCTTCTTCTTCCGTCGCTGCTTCTTCTTCCGTCGCTTCGTCATCCGTCGCCGCTTCTTCCGTCGCTTCTTCTTCCGCCGAACTTCTTCTTCCGTCGCTGGTTCTTCTTCCGTCGCTACTTCTTCTTCCGTAGCTTCTTCTTCCGTCGCTACTTCTTCTTGCATCGCTGCTTCGTCTTCCGTCGCCGCTTCTTCCGACGCTTCTTCTTCCGTCGAACTTCTTCTTCCGTCGCTGGCTCTTCTTCCGTCGCTGCTTCTTCTTCCGTAGCTTCTTCTTCCGTCGCTACTTCTTCTTCCATCGCTGCTTCTTCTTACGTCGCTTCTACTTCCGTCTTTGCTTCTTCGTCCTTGGCTGCTTCTTCTTCCGTCGCTTCTTCTTCCGTCGCTGCTTCTTCTTTCGCTGATGCTTCTTATTCGGCATCTTCTTCTTCTTCAGTCGCTGCTTTTTCTTTCGTCGCTGCTTCTTCCGACGCTGCTTCTTCCGCCGCTGCTTCTTCTTCTGGCGCTGCATCTTTCGTCGCTGCTTCTTCTTCCGGTGCTGCTTCTTCTTCCGTCACTGCTTCTTCTTCCATCGCTGCTTCTCCCATCGCTGCTTCTTCTTCCGTCGCTGCTTCTTCTTCCGGCGCTGCTTCTTCTTCCGCCGCTGCTTCTCCGTCCACTGCTGCTTCATCTTCCGCAGCAGCTTCTTTTTCCGTAACTGCTTATTCTTCCGCCGCTGCTTATTCTTTCGTCGCTGCTTCTTATTCCGCATCTGCTTCTTCTTCAGTCGCTGCTTTTTCTTTCGCCGCTGCTTCTTCCGTCGCTGCTCCTTCTTCTGGCGCTGCTTCTTTCGTCGCTGCCTCTTCTTCCGTCGCTGCTTCTTCTTCCTTCGCTGCTTCTTCTTCCGTCGCTGTTTCTTCTTCCAGGGCTGATTCTTCTTCCGCCGCTGCTTCTCCTTCCACTGCTGCTTTTTCTTCCGCAGCTGCTTCTTTTTTCGCAACTGTTTCTTCTTCCGCCGCTGCTTCTTCTTCCGCCGCTGCTTCTCCTTCCACTGCTGCTTTTTCTTCCGCAGCTGCTTCTTTTTTCGCAACTGTTTCTTCTTCCGCCGCTGCTTCTTCCGCCGCTGCTTCTCCTTCCACTGCTGCTTTTTCTTCCGCAGCTGCTTCTTTTCACCAACTTCTTCTTCTTCCGCCGCTTCTTCTTCCGCTGATCTTCTTCTTCCACCAACTGCTTCTTCTTTCGACTAACTGTTTCTTCTGCCAAGCTGCTTCTTCTTCCTTGCTGCTTCTCCTTCCACTGTAGCTTTTTCTTCCGCAACTGCTTCTTCTTTCGACGCTGTTTCTTCTGCCGGCGCTGCTTCTTCTTCCGACGCTGCTTCTTCTTCCGCAGTTGCTTCTTCTTTCGACGCTGCTTCTTCTTCCGCAGCTGCTAATTCTTTTCACAGCTTCACTTTTTATTCAACACTGCTTCTTCTTCCGGCGCTGTTTCTTCTTCCGTCACTACTTCTTCTTCCGTCACTGCTACTTCTTCCGTCACTGCTTCTTCCGTCACTGCTTCTTCTTCCGTTGCTGCTTTTTCTTCCATCGCTGCTTCTTCTTCTTGCTGTTTCTTCTTCCATCACTGCTTCTTCTTCCGTCACTGCTTCTTCCGTCTTTCTTCTTCTTCCGTCACTGCTTCTTCTTCCGTCACCTTCTTCTTCCGTCGCTTATTCTTCTTCCGCCGCAGCTTCTCCTTCTGCCGGTGTTTGTTCGCCTCCTTCCGCCACTTCTGACTCGTCATCATCCACTGCTTCTGCTTTTTCTGCCGTCGCTTTCTCTTCTTCTTCTTCCGTTTTCATTATTTCTTAATTCCCGTATTTTCTTATAATATCCTTTCCTCGGTGTATTTTTTTTTTATTTTCCGCTTTCTTGTGTTGTGTAGGCTACCTATATCGCTTTATCTTGATGCTCTATGCTTCTCAGGATAAATCTCCTTCAACCCATAGAAGTCAGCAACCCTACCCAGCATACAACACCAAAGGCCTTAACGCTTGCCTTGATTGTTTTTCCTTCACTCTAAGTGCTTATATCACTTCTTAGTTAATATTTTTTAACAATATCCTTTCTTCAGTGTGTTTTCTTTGTATTGTTTTATTTCAGTGTGTTTTTCTTTTTTATTCGGTGTATTTTTCTTTGTATCGTTTCTATGTGGTATATTTCTATGTACCGTTTCTGTATATTTCTTTATTGTTTCTTTGGTGTATTTTTTCTAAGTACCGTTTGTGTATTTTCTTTGTATCGTCGCTTCTTCGGTATCATTTTCATTATACTGTTTTTTCCATGTATTTTTTTTTTTTTTGTATCGTAGTTTTTTTCAGTGTATTTTCTTTGTATCATTTTCAGTGTAGTTTTCTTTGTATCATCGTGTCCTCTGTGTATGTTTATAAGTATCATCATTTCTTCTGTGTTTTCATAATACCCTTTTTCAGTGTATTTTTCTATGTATCGTTTTTTCGTGATTTTTTATGTAGTATCGATCCTTGGGTAATTTTTTTCTCTGGATCATTCATTTGATGTATTTTTCTTTTTATCGTCGTTTCTTCGGTCCTTTTTTTTTTCTTTATACCGTTTCTTCACTGTATTTTTCTTTGTATCTTTTCTTCGGTAAATATTTCTTTGTATCGTTTCTTAGGTGTGTTTTCTGTAGTATTCTATCTGTTTCCTTGTGTTGTGTAGGCTTCTACATCGCCTTATCTCAGTGCTGTATGCTGCTCAGGATGAGTCTCCTTCACCCCAGAGAAGTCAGCAACCCCATCGCCATACACCAAAAGCCTTAACACTTGCCTTGATGTTTTTTTTTTTTTTCCTTTTCTCGTGTTTCTATCACTTCTTAATTCCCAATTTTTTTACAACATCGTTTCTTCAGTGTATTTTTTTTTATATCGTTTCTTTTTTGTGTTTGAATCATCATTTCTTCAGTATGTTTCTTTCTTTGTACTATTTCTTCCAGTGTCTCCGTCGTCGTGGCTGCTGCTCCTCCGTCGTCGTGGCTGCTCCCTCCGTCGTCGGCTGCTGCTCCTCCGTCGTCGTAGCTGCTGCTCCTCCGTCGTCGTGGCTGCTGCTCCTCCGTCATCGTGCTGCTGCTCCTCCGTCGTCGTGGCTGCTGCTCCTCCGTCGTCGTAGCTGCTGCTCCCTCCGTCGTCGTAGCTGCTGCTCCTCTCCGTCATCGTGCTGCTACTCCTTCCGTCATCATGTCTGCTAGCTGCTGCTCCTCCGTCATCGTGCTGCTGCTCCTTCCATCATCATGCTGCTACTCCTTCCATCGTCGTAGCTGCTCCTTCCGTCATCATGGCTGCTGCTCCTTCCATCATCGTGCTGCTACTCCTTCCGTCGTCGTGGCTGCTACTCCCTCCGTCGTCGTGGCTGCTGCTCCTCCGTCGTCGTGCTGCTGCTCCTTCCGTCGTCGTAGCTGCTGCTCCTTCCATCGTCATGGCTGCTGCTCCTCCGTCGTCGTAGCTGCTGCTCCTTCCATCGTCGTAGCTGCTCCTTCCGTCGTCGTAGCTGCTCTTCTCCATCGTCGTGGCTGCTCCCTCCCTCGTCGTAGCTGCTGCTCCACTCCATCGTCGTAGCTGCTGCTCACTCCATCGTCGTGCTGCTGCTCCCTCCATCGTCGTGCTGCTCCATCGTCGTGGCTCTGCTCCCTCCATCGTCGTAGCTGCTACTCCCTCCCTCGTCATGCTGCTGCTCCCTCCCTCATCATGCTGCTGCTCCCTCCCTCATCGTGCTGCTACTCCCTCCCTCATCATGCTGCTGCTCCCTCTCCCTCATCATGCTACTACTCCCTCCCTCATCATGCTGCTCCCTCCCTCATCGTAGCTGCTCCCTCCCTCGTCATGGCTGCTGCTCCTCCATCATCGTGGCTGCTGCTCCCTCCATCGTCATGCTGCTACTCCCTCCCCTCGTCGTGCTGCTGCTCCCTCCATCGTCGGCTGCCTCCCTCCCTCGTCGTGGCTGCTGCTCCTCCATCGTCGTGGCTGCTGCTCCCTCCATCGTCGTGGCTGCTACTCCCTCCTCATGCTTTGCTTCTTTCTCCCTCTCATCGTGCTGCTACTCCCTCGTCGTAGCTGCTACTCTCCCCTCGTCGTGGCTGCTGCTCTCCCTCCATCGTCGTGGCTGCTACTCCTCCCTCGTCGTGGCTGCTGCTCCTCCATCGTCGTGGCTGCTGCTCCCTCCTCGTCATGGCTGCTGCTCCCTCCATCATCATGGCTGCTTGCTCCTCCATCATCGTGCTGCTGCTCCTCCCTCATCATGCTGCTGCTCCCTCCCTCATCGTAGCTGCTTCCCTCCATCGTCGTGGCTGCTACTCCTCCTCATCATGCTGCTACTCCTCCATCATCGTGGCTGCTACTCCCTCCCCGTCATGGCTGCTGCTCCCTCCCTCATCATGGCTGCTGCTCCTCCTCATCGTGCTCCCTCCATCATCGCTTCTCCCGGTTGCTCCTCCATCATCATGCTGCTGCTCATGCCCTCCATCGTCGTGGCTGCTGCTCCTCCATCGTCGTAGCTGCTGTCCTCCATCGTCGTAGCTGCTGCCCTCCATCATCGTGGCTGCTGCTCCCTCCATCGTCGTGGCTGCTGCTCCCTCCATCGTCGTGGCTGCTGCTCCCTCCATCGTCGTGGCTGCTACTCCCTCCCTCGTCGTGGCTGCTGCTCCCTCCATCGTCGTGGCTGCTGCTCCCTCCATCGTCGTGGCTGCTGCTCCCTCCATCGTCGTGGCTGCTGCTCCCTCCATCGTCGAGGCTGCTTCTTCTTCCGTCTCTGCTTCTTCTTCCGTCGCTGTTTCTTCTTCCGTCGCTGCAGCTTCATCTCTCACTGCTTCTTCTTCCGTCGCTAAAGCTTCTTCCGTCTCTACTTTTTCTTCCGTCGCTGCTTCTTCTTCCGTCACTACTTCTTCCGTCGCTGCTGCTGCTTTCGTCGATACTTCTTCTGTGGCTGCTTCTTCTTCCGTCACTGCTTCTTCTTCCGTCGCTTCTTCTTCCGTCGCTACTTCTTCCGTGGCTGCTTCTTCTTGCGTCACAGCTTCTTCTTCCGTTGCTGCTTCTTCTTCAGTCGCTGATTCTTCTTCCATCGCTGTTTCTTCTTCCGTTGCTTCTTCTTCCGTTGCTACTTCTTCTTCCGGGGCTGCTTCTTCTTCTGTTGCTACTTCTTCCGTCGCTGCTTCTTCTTCCTTCGCTTCTTCTTCCATCGCTTCTTCTTCTTTCGTCGCTACTTCTTCCGTCGCTGTTTCTTCTTCCGTCGCTTCTTCTTCCATCAATAATTTTTCTTCAGTAGCTACTTCTCCTTCCATCGCTGCTTCTTCTTCCGTCGCTACTTCTTCCCTCGCTGCCTCTTCTTCCGTCGCTTCTTCTTCCGTCGCTTCTTCTTCCGTCGCTACCACGTCTTCTGTCGCTACTTCTTCTTCCGTAGCTTCATCTTCCGTCGCTACTTCTTCTTCTTTTGCTGCATCTTCTTCCGTCGCTTCTACTTGCGTTGCAGCTTCTTCGTTTGTGGCTGCTTCTTCTTCCGTCGCTGCTTCTTCCGTCGCTTCTTCTTCCGCTGCTGTTTCTCATTCCCCATCTGCTTCTTCTTCAGTCGCTGCTTCTTCCGGCGCTGCTTCTTCCGGCGCTGCTTCTTCCGCCGCTGCTTCTTCTTCTGGCGCTGCTTCTTTCGTCGCTGCTTTTTCTTCCGGCGCTGCTTCTTCTTCCGTCGCTGCTTCTTCTTCCGTCGCTGCTTCTTCCATCGCTGCTTCTTCTTCCGTCGTTGCTTTTTCTTCCGGCGCTTCTTCTTCTTCCACCGCTGCTTCTCCTTCCACTGCTGCTTCTTCTTCCGTCGCTTCTTCTTTTTCCGTCGCAACTTCTTCTTCCGTGGCTGCTTCTTTTTTCGTCAATGCTACTTCTTCCGTCGCTGTTACTTCTTCCGTTGCTTCTTCTTCCGTTGCTACTTCTTCCGGGGCTGCTTCTTCTTCCGTCGCTGCTACTTCTTCCGTCGCTGTTACTTCTTCCGTTGCTTCTTCTTCCGTTACTACTTCTTCTTCCGGGGCTTCTTCTTCTTCCGTTCTGTACTTCCTCAGTCGCTGCTTCTTTTTCCTTCGCTTCTTCTTCCATCGCTACTTTTTCTTCAATGGCTGTTTCTTCTTCCTTCGCTTCTTCTTCCGTCGCTTCTTCTCCCGTCGCTGCTTCTTCTTCCGTCGCTGCTTCTTCTTCCGTCGCTTCGTCATCCGTCGCCGCTTCTTCCGTCGCTTCTTCTTCCGCCGAACTTCTTCTTCCGTCGCTGGTTCTTCTTCCGTCGCTACTTCTTCTTCCGTAGCTTCTTCTTCCGTCGCTACTTCTTCTTGCATCGCTGCTTCGTCTTCCGTCGCCGCTTCTTCCGACGCTTCTTCTTCCGTCGAACTTCTTCTTCCGTCGCTGGCTCTTCTTCCGTCGCTGCTTCTTCTTCCGTCGCTTCTTCTTCCATCGCTGCTTCTTCTTACGTCGCTTCTACTTCCGTCTTTGCTTCTTCGTCCTTGGCTGCTTCTTCTTCCGTCGCTTCTTCTTCCGTCGCTGCTTCTTCTTTCGCTGATGCTTCTTATTCATCTTCTTCTTCTTCAGTCACTTTTGTCTGTCGCCGCTGCTTCTTCCGACGCTTCTTCTTCCGCCGCTGCTTCTTCTTCTGGCGCTTCATCTTTCGTCGCTGCTTCTTCTTCCGCCGCTGCTTCTACTTCCGTCACTGCTTCTTCTTCCATCGCTGCTTCTCCCATCGCTGCTTCTTCTTCCGTCGCTGCTTCTTCTTCCGCCGCTGCTTCTCCGTCCACTGCTGCTTCATCTTCCGCAGCAGCTTCTTTTTCCGTAACTGCTTATTCTTCCGCCGCTGCTTATTCTTTCGTCGCTGCTTCTTATTCCGCATCTGCTTCTTCTTCAGTCGCTGCTTTTTCTTTCGCCGCTGCTTCTTCCGTCGCTGCTCCTTCTTCTGGCGCTGCTTCTTTCATCCTTCTTTCTCCATCCTTCTTCTTCTTCCTTCGCTGCTTCTTCTTCTTCCGTCGCTGTTTCTTCTTCCAGGGCTGATTCTTCTTCCTTCCACTGCTGCTTTTTCTTCCGCAGCTGCTTCTTTTTTCGCAACTGTTTCTTCTTCCGCCGCTGCTTCTTCCGCCGCTGCTTCTCCTTCCACTGCTGCTTTTTCTTCCGCAGCTGCTTCTTTTTTCGCAACTGCTTCTTCTTCCGCCGCTGCTTCTTCTTCCGCTGATCCTTCTTCTTCCGCAACTGCTTCTTCTTTCGACGCTGTTTCTTCTGCCGGCGCTGCTTCTTCTTCCGCCGCTGCTTCTCCTTCCACTGTAGCTTTTTCTTCCGCAACTGCTTCTTCTTTCGACGCTGTTTCTTCTGCCGGCGCTGCTTCTTCTTCCGACGCTGCTTCTTCTTCCGCAGTTGCTTCTTCTTTCGACGCTGCTTCTTCTTCCGCAGCTGCTAATTCTTTCGCAGCTGCTTTTTATTCAGCCGCTGCTTCTTCTTCCGGCGCTGTTTCTTCTTCCGTCACTACTTCTTCTTCCGTCACTGCTTCTTCTTCCGTCACTGCTTCTTCCGTCACTGCTTCTTCTTCCGTTGCTGCTTTTTCTTCCATCGCTGCTTCTTCTTCCGGCGCTGTTTCTTCTTCCGTCACTGCTTCTTCTTCCGTCACTGCTTCTTCCGTCACTGCTTCTTCTTCCGTCACTGCTTCTTCTTCCGTCACTGCTTCTTCTTCCGTCGCTTATTCTTCTTCCGCCGCGGCTTCTACTCCTTCTGCCGGTGTTTGTTCGCCTCCTTCCGCCACTTCTGACTCGTCATCATCCACTGCTTCTGCTTTTTCTGCCGTCGCTTTCTCTTCTTCTTCTTCCGTTTTCATTATTTCTTAATTCCCGTATTTTCTTATAATATCCTTTCCTCGGTGTATTTTTTTTTTATTTTCCGCTTTCTTGTGTTGTGTAGGCTACCTATATCGCTTTATCTTGATGCTCTATGCTTCTCAGGATAAATCTCCTTCAACCCATAGAAGTCAGCAACCCTACCCAGCATACAACACCAAAGGCCTTAACGCTTGCCTTGATTGTTTTTCCTTCACTCTAAGTGCTTATATCACTTCTTAATTAATATTTTTTTAACAATATCCTTTCTTCGGTGTGTTTTTCTTTGTATTGTTTATTCGGTGTATATTTCTTTTTATCGTTTATTCGGTGTATTTTTCTTTGTATCGTTTCTATGTGGTATATTTCTATGTACCGTTTCTGTATATTTCTTTATTGTTTCTTTGGTGTATTTTTTCTAAGTACCGTTTGTGTATTTTCTTTGTATCGTCGCTTCTTCGGTATCATTTTCATTATACTGTTTTTTCCATGTATTTTTTTTTTTTTTGTATCGTCGTTTTTTCGGTGTATTTTTCTTTGTATCGTTTTTTCGGTGTAGTTTTCTTTGTATCGTCGTGTCCTCTGTGTATGTTTATAAGTATCGTCGTTTCTTCTGTGTTTTTCATAATACCCTTTTTTCGGTGTATTTTTCTATGTATCGTTTTTTTCGTGATTTTTTATGTAGTATCGATCCTTGGGTAATTTTTTTCTCTGGATCATTCATTTGATGTATTTTTCTTTTTATCGTCGTTTCTTCGGTCCTTTTTTTTTTCTTTATACCGTTTCTTCACTGTATTTTTCTTTGTATCTTTTCTTCGGTAAAAATTTCCTTGGATCGGTTCTGAGGGGTGGTTTCGGTAGTAGTCTATCTGTTTCCTTGTGTTGTGTAGGCTAGCTACATCGCCTTATCTCGGTGCTGTATGCTGCTCAGGATGAGTCTCCTTCACCCCAGAGAAGTCAGCAACCCTACCCATCATACAACACCAAAGGCCTTAACGCTTGCCTTGATGTTTTTTTTTTTTTTTTTTTTTTCCTTTTCTCGTGTTTCTATCACTTCTTAATTCCCGAATTTTTTTTTACAACATCGTTTCTTCGGTGTATTTTTTTTTTGTATCGTTTCTTTTTTTGTGTGTTTGAATCGTCGTTTCTTCAGTGTGTTTCTTTCTTTGTACTATTTCTTCAGTGTCTCCGTCGTCGTGGCTGCTGCTCCCTCCGTCGTCGTGGCTGCTGCTCCTTCCGTCGTCGTGGCTGCTGCTCCCTCCGTCGTCGTGGCTGCTGCTCCCTCCGTCGTCGTGGCTGCTGCTCCCTCCGTCGTCGTGGCTGCTGCTCCTTCCGTCGTCGGCTGCTGCTCCTTCCGTCATCGTAGTTGCTGCTCCCTCCCGTCATCGTGGCTGCTGCCCTCCGTCGTCGGCTGCTGCTCCTTCCGTCGTCGTAGCTGCTACTCCTCCGTCGTCGTGCTGCTGCTCCTCCGTCGTCATGTCCATCGTCATGCTGCTGCTCCTCCGTCGTCGTAGCTACTGCTCCTTCCGTCGTCGTAGCTACTGCTCGTAACTGCTCCTTCCGTCGTCGTGGCTGCTGCTCCCTCCGTCGTCGTGGCTGCTGCTCCTTCCGTCGTCGTGGCTGCTGCTCCTTCCGTCGTCGTGGCTGCTGCTACTTCCGTCGTCGTGGCTGCTGCTCCTTCCGTCGTCGTAGCTGCTGCTCCTCCGTCGTCGGCTGCTGCTCCTTCCGTCGTCGTGGCTGCTGCTCCTTCCGTCGTCATGGCTGCTCCCCCTCCGTCATCGTGGCTGCTGCTCCTTCCGTCATCGTAGCTGCTCCCTCCGTCGTTGTGGCTTCTTCTCCATCATCGAGGCTGCTACTCCCTCCCCTCGTCATGCTGCTGCTCCCTCCATCGTCATGCTTCTTTCTCCCTCCCTCGTCGTAGCTGCTACTTCCTCCCCTGTCTGCTACCCTCCCTCGTCGTAGCTGCTGCTCCTCCCTCGTCGTGGCTGCTACTCCCTCCCTCATCCTCCATCGTCGTGCTGCTCCCTCCATCGTCGGCTGCTCCCTCCATCGTCGGCTGCTGCTCCTCCTCGTCGTAGCTGCTGCTCCCTCCATCGTCGAGCTGCTACTCCCTCCCTCATCGAGGCTGCTACTCCCTCCCTCGTCGGCTACTCCCTCCTCGTCGTGGCTGCTACTCCCTCCCTCGTCGTGCTGCTACTCCTCCCTCGTCGTGGCTGCTTCTCCTCCCTCCCTCATCGTGGCTGCTGCTCCTCCTCGTCGTAGCTGCTCCTCCCTCGTCGTGGCTGCTGCTCCCTCCTCGTCGTGGCTGCTCCCTCCCTCGTCGTGCTGCTGCTCCTCCATCATCGGCTGCTGCTCCTCCATCGTCATGCTTCTCCCTCCTCATCGTGGCTGCTGCTCCTCCATCGTCGTGGCTCTCTCCCTCGTCGCTGCTCCTCCATCGTCGTGGCTGCTGCTCCTCCATCGTCGGCTGCTGCTCCCTCTCCCTCGTCGTGGCTGCTACTCCCTCCCTCGTCGGCTACTCCCTCCTCGTCGTGGCTTGCTCCATCGTCCTCCCTCGTCGCTGCTGCTCATGCTCCTCCATCGTCGGCTGCTGCTCCCTCCCTCGTCGTAGCTGCTTCATCCATCGTGGCTGCTGCTCCTCTTCCTCGTCAGCTGCTGCTCCCTCCATCGTCGTGGCTGCTGCTCCTCCATCGTAGCTGCTCCCTCCCTCATCGTAGCTGCTCCTCCCTCATCGTAGCTGCTCCTCCATCGTCGTGGCTGCTGCTCCCTCCATCGTCATGCTGCTGCTCCCTCCCTCGTCGTGGCTGCTGCTCCATCGTCGGCTGCTGCTCCTCCATCATCGTGTTTGCCCCATCTCCCCGTCGTGGCTGCTGCTCTCCATCGTCGTGGCTGCTGCTCCTCCATCGTCGTGGCTGCTGCTCCCTCCATCGTCGCTGCTACTCCTCCCATCGTCATGCTGCTGCTCACACTCCATCATCGTGGCTGTTCCTCTTCCATCGTCATGGCTGTTGCTCCTCCATCGTCGTGGCTGCTGCTCCCTCCATCGTCATGGCTGCTGTTCTCCCTCCATCGTCGTGGCTGCTGCCCTCCATCGTCGGCTGCTGCTCCCTCCATCGTCAGGCTGCTGCTCCTCCATCGTCGTGGCTGCTGCTCCTCCATCGTCAGGCTGCTGCTCCCTCCATCGTCGGCTGCTGCTCCTCCATCGTCGGCTGCTACCCTCCATCGTCGTGGCTGCTGCTCCCTCCATCGTCGGGCTGCTGCTCCTCCATCGTCGTAGCTGCTTCTTCTTCCGTCTCTGCTTCTTCTTCCGTCGCTGTTTCTTCTTCCGTCACAGAGTCATCTTCACTGCTTCTTCTTCCGTCGCTAAAGCTTCTTCCGTCTCTCTACTTTTTCTTCCTGTCGCTGCTTCTTTCTTCCGTCTTTCATTACTTCTTCCGTCGCTGCTGCTGGCTTTCGTCGATTACTTCTTCAGCTGCTTCTTCTTCCGTCACTGCTTCTTCTTCCGTCGCTTCTTCTTCCGTCGCTACTTCTTCCGTGGATGCTTCTTCTTCAGTCACAGCTTCTTCTTCCTTAGACGCTTCTTCTACAGTCGCTGATTCTTCTTCCATTCGTTTCTTCTTCCGTTGCTTCTTCTTCCGTTGCTACTTCTCTTCCGGGCTGCTTCTTCTGTTGCTACTCTTCCGTCGCCAGTTTTCTTCTTCCTTTCGCTTCTTCTTCCATCGCTTCTTCTTCTTCGTCGCTACTTCTTCCGTCGCTGTTTCTTTCTTCCGGTCGCTTCTTCTTCCATCAATTTTTTCTTCAGTAGCTACTTCTCCTTCCATCGCTGCTTCTTCTTCCGTCGCTACTTCTTCCCTCGCTGCCTCTTCTTCCGTCGCTTCTTCTTCCGTCGCTTCTTCTTCCGTCGCTACCACGTCTTCTGTCGCTACTTCTTCTTCCGTAGCTTCATCTTCCGTCGCTCCTTCTTCTTCCGTCTTGGCTGCTTCTTCCGTCGCCTTCGCCGCTGCGACTTCCGGCGCTGCTTCTTCCGGCGCTGCTTCTTCCGCCGCTGCTTCTTCTTCTGGCGCTGCTTCTTTCGTCGCTGCTTTTTCTTCCGGCGCTGCTTCTTCTTCCGTCGCTGCTTCTTCTTCCGTCGCTGCTTATTCCATCGCTGCTTCTTCTTCCGTCTTCTTCTTCCGTGGCTGCTTCTTTTTCGTCAATGCTACTTCTTCCGTCGCTGTTACTTCTTCCGTTGCTTCTTCTTCCGTTGCTACTTCTTCCGGGGCTGCTTCTTCGTCCGTCGCTGCTACTTCTTCCGTCGCTGTTACTTCTTCCGTTGCTTCTTCTTCCGTTACTACTTCTTCTTCCGGGGCTTCTTCTTCTTCCGTTCTGTACTTCCTCAGTCGCTGCTTCTTTTTCCTTCGCTTCTTCTTCCATCGCTACTTTTTCTTCAATGGCTGTTTCTTCTTCGCTTCTGCTTCTTCCGTCGCTTCTTCTTCCGCCCTTCTTCTTCCGTCGCTGGTTCTTCTTCCGTCGCTTCTTCTTCTTCCGTCGTGGCTGCTTCTTCCGTCGCTACTTCTTCTTGCATCGTCTGCTTCTCCTCCGTCGCCGCTTCTTCCGACGCCTTCTTCTTCCGTCGAACTTCTTCTTCCGTCGTGGCTGCTTCTTCCCGTCGTGGCTGCTTCTTCCGTCCATCTTCTTCTTCATCGCTGCTTCTTCTTCGTCTTCTACTTCCGTCTTTGCTTCTTCGTCCTTGGCTGCTTCTTCTCCGTCGGCTTTTTCTTCCATCGTCGTGGCTGCTTCTTCCGTCGTCGTGGCTTCTTCCATCGTCGTGGCTGCTTCTTCTTCTGGCTGCTGCATCTTTCGTGGCTGCTGCTCCCTTCTTCTTCCGGTGCTGCTTCTTCTTCCGTCCTGCTGCTGCTTCTTCCATCGTCGTGGCTGCTGCTTCTTCCGTCGCTGCCAGCTTCTTTCTCCGTAACTGCTTATTCTTCCGTCGTCGGCTGCTTATTCTTCGTCGCTGCTTCTTATTCCGCATCTGCTTCTTCTTCAGTCGCTGCTTTTTCTTTCGCCGCTGCTTCTTCCGTCGCTGCTCCTTCTTCGTGGCTGCTGCTGTTTCTTCTTCCGCTGCTTCTTCTTCTCCGCTGGCTTCTCCTTCCACTGCTGCTTTTTTCTTCCGCAGCTGCTTCTTTTCCAACTCGTTTCTTCTTCCGCCGCTGCTTCTTCCGTGGCTGCTGCTCCTTCCACTGCTGCTTTTCTTCCGCAGCTGCTTCTTTTTTCGTCTGCTTCTTCTTCCGCCGCTGCTTCTTCTTCCGCTGATCCTTCTTCTTCCACTGCTGCTTCTTCTTTCGACGCTGTTTCTTCTGCCGGCTGCTGCTTCTTCTTCCGCCGCTGCTGCTCCTTCCGTCGTCGGCTGCTGTTCTCCATCGTCGTGTCGTCGGCTGCTGCTCCTCCGTCGTCGTGGCTGCTGCTCCTCCGTCGTCGTGGCTGCTTCCTCCATCGTCGTGGCTGCTGCTTTCCGTCGTCGTGGCTGCTGCTCTATCGTCGGCTGCTGCTCTTCCGTCGTCGTGGCTGCTGCTTTCCGTCGTCGTGGCTGCTGCTCCTCCATCGTCGGCTGCTGTTCTTCCATCGTCGTGGCTGCTGTTCTTCCTTCGTCGTGGCTTTGCTCCCTCCATCGTCGTGGCTGCTGTTTCCATCGTATTCTTTCGTCGTGGCTGCTGCTCCTCCGTCGTCGTGGCTGCTGCTCCTCCATCGTCGTGGCTGCTGTTCCTCCATCGTCGGCTGCTGCTCCTCCGTCGTCGTGGCTGCTGCTTCCGTCGTCGGCTGCTGCTCTCCGTCGTCGTGGCTGCTGCTCCTCCATCGTCGTGGCTGCTTCTTCCGTCGTCGGCTGCTGCTCCTGTCGCTGCTTCCGTCGTCGTGGCTGCTGCTCTTCGTCGTGGCTGCTGCTCCTCCATCGTCGGCTGCTTTCCATCGTCGTGGCTGCTTTCCTCCGTCGTCGTGGCTGCTGCTCCTCCTCGTCGTGGCTGCTGCTCTCCATCGTCGTGGCTTTTTCGTCGTCGTGGCTTTCCATCGTCGTGGCTGCTTTCTCCGTCGTCGTGGCTGCTGCTCCTATCGTCGTGGCTGCTGCTCCTCCATCGTCGTGGCTGCTGCTCTTCCGTCGTGGCTGCTTTCTCCATCGTCGTGGCTGCTGCTCTATCGTCGTGGCTGCTGCTCCTCCATCGTCGTGGCTGCGTTCCTCCGTCGTCCTGCTTTCCATCGTCGTGGCTGCTGCTCCTCCATCGTCGTGGCTGCTGCTCCTTCCATCGTCGTGGCTGCTGTTCCTCCATCGTCGTGGCTGCTGCTCCTCCATCGTCGGCTGCTGCTCCTCCGTCGTCGTGGCTGCTGCTCCTCCGTCGTCGTGCTGCTGTTTCCATCGTCGTGGCTGCTTTTCATCGTCGTGGCTGCTGTTCTTCCATCGTCGTGGCTGCTGCTCCTCCATCGTCGTGGCTGCTTTCTCCATCGTCGTGGCTGCTGCTCCTCCCTCGTCGTGGCTGCTGTCCTCCATCGTCGTGGCTGCTGCTCTCCATCGTCGTGTGCTTTCTTCCAGTCTCTCCCGTCGTCGTGGCTGCTGCTCCTCCGTCGTCGTGGCTGCTGTTCTCCGTCGTCGTGGCTGCTGCCCTCTGCCGTCGTGGCTGCTGCCCTCCGTCGTCGTGGTTGCTGGAAGCCCTTCCGTCGTCGTGGTTGCTGCTCCCGGCCGTCGTCGGCTAGCTAGTTCTCCGTCGTCGTGGGTTGCTGTTCTTCATCGTCGTGGCTGATGTTCTTCCGCTGCCGTGGTTGGCGTTCTCTCCGTCGTCGTGGCTGTTGCTCCTTCCGCCACGGGTTAAATGGCTGTTGCTCCGTCGTCGTGTTGCCTTCCCTCCTATTGTCGTCGTGTACTGCTCTTCGTCGCCGTGGCTGCTGCTCACTCCGTCGTCGTGGCTGCTGCTCCTGCATCGTCGTGGCTGCTGCTCCTCCGTCGTCGTGGCTGCTACTCCTTCCGTCGTCGTGGCTGCTGCTCCTCCGTCGTCGTGGCTGCTGCTCCGTCGTCGTGGCTGCTCCTCCGTCGTCGTAGCTGCTGCTCCTTCCGTCGTCGTGGCTGCTGCTCCCTCCGTCGTCGTGGCTGCTCCTTCCGCCGTCGTGGCTGCTGCTCCCTCCGTCGTCGTGGCTGCTGCTCCTTCCGTCGTCGTGGCTGCTGCTCCCTCCGTCGTCGTGGCTGCTGCTCCCTCACTCGTCGTGGCTGCTGCTCCTTCCGTCGTCGTGGCTACTGCTCCTTCCGTCGTCGTGGCTGCTCGCCTCCGTCGTCGTGGCTGCTGCTCCCTCCGTCGTCGTGGCTGCTTTCCGTCGTCGTGGCTGCTCCGTCGTCATGCTGCTGCTCCTCCATCGTCGTGGCTGCTGCTCCCTTCCGTCGTCGTGCTGCTGCTCCTTCCGTCGTCGTGGCTGCTCCTCCGTCGGCCGTCGTGGCTGCTGCTCCTTCCGTCGTCGTGGCTGCTGCTCCACTCCGTCGTCGTGCTGCTCCTCCGTCGTGGCTGCTGCTCCCTCCGTCGTCGTGGCTGCTGCTCCTTCCGTCGTCGTGGCTGCTGCTCACTCCATCGTCGTGGCTGCTACTCCTCCCTCGTCGGCTGCGCTTCCATCGTCGTGGCTGCTCTCCTCGTCGTGGCTGCTGCTTCCTCGTCGTGGCTGCCATGCTCCCTCCATCGTCGTGGCTGCTACTCCTCCATCGTCGGCTGGCTCTCCCTCGTCGTGGCTGCATCCCTCCATCGTCGTGGCTGCTGCTCCCTCCATCGTCGTGGCTGCTACTCCCTCCCTCGGCGTGGCCTGCTCTCCCTCGTCGTGGCTGCTCCCTCCTCATCTGCTGCTACTCCTCCCTCATCGTGGCTGCTGCTCCCTCCTCGTCGTGGCTGCTCCTCTCCTCGTCGTGGCTGCTCCCTCCCTCGTCGTGGCTGCTACTCCCTCCCTCGTCGTGGCTGCTACTCCCTCCGTCGTCGTGGCTGCTGCTCCCTCCATCGTCGTGGCTGCTGCTCCCTCCATCGTCGTGGCTGCTGCTCCCTCCCTCGTCGTGGCTGCTGCTCCCTCCATCGTCGTGGCTGCTACTCCCTCCATCGTCGTGGCTGCTACTCCCTCCCTCGTCGTGGCTGCTACTCCCTCCCTCGTCGTGGCTGCTACTCCCTCCCTCGTCGTGGCTGCTACTCCCTCCCTCGTCGTGGCTGCTGCTCCCTCCCTCGTCGTGGCTGCTACTCCCTCCGTCGTCGTGGCTGCTGCTCCCTCCATCGTCGTGGCGGCTGCTCCTCCATCGTCGTGGCTGCTGTTCCCTCCTCGTCGTGGCTGCTGCTCTCCTTCGTCGTGGCTGCTGCTCCTCCCTCGTCGTGGCTGCTGCTCCTCCCTCGTCGTGGCTGCTGCTCCTCCATCGTCGTGGCTGCTGCTCCTCCCTCGTCGTGGCTGCTCCCTCCATCGTCGTGGCTGCTGCTCCCTCCCTCGTCGTGGCTGCTGCTCCTCCCTCGTCGTGGCTGCTGCTCCTCCCTCGTCGTGGCTGCTGCTCCTCCATCGTCGTGGCTGCTTCCTCCCTCGTCGTGGCTGCTGCTCCTCCATCGTCGTGGCTGCTGCTCCCTCCATCGTCGTGGCTGCTGCTCCTCCATCGTCGTGGCTGCTGCTCCTCCATCGTCGTGGCTGCTGCTCCTCCATCGTCGTGGCTGCTGCTCCTCCATCGTCGTGGCTGCTGCTCCTCCATCGTCGTGGCTGCTGCTCCCTCCATCGTCGTGGCTGCTGCTCCTCCATCGTCGTGGCTGCTGCTCCTCCATCGTCGTGGCTGCTGCTCCCTCCATCGTCGTGGCTGCTCCTCCATCGTCGTGGCTGCTGCTCCCTCCCTCGTCGTGGCTGCTGCTCCTCCATCGTCGTGGCTGCTGCTCCCTCCATCGTCGTGGCTGCTGCTCCTCCCTCGTCGTGGCTGCTGCTCCTCCATCGTCGTGGCTGCTGCTCCTCCATCGTCGTGGCTGCTGCTCCCTCCTCGTCGTGGCTGCTGCTCACTCCATCGTCGTGGCTGCTGCTCCTCCATCGTCGTGGCTGCTGCTCCTCCATCGTCGTGGCTGCTCCTCCATCGTCGTGGCTGCTGCTCACCTCCATCGTCGTGGCTGCTGCTCCCTCCATCGTCGTGGCTGCTGCTCCTCCATCGTCGTGGCTGCTGCTCCATCGTCGTGGCTGCTGCTCCCTCCATCGTCGTGGCTGCTGCTCCCTCGTCGTGGCTGCTACCCTCCATCGTCGTGCTGCTGCTCCTCCATCGTCGTGGCTGCTGCTCCCTCCATCGTCGTAGCTGCTGCCCTCCATCGTCGTGGCTGCTGCTCCTCCATCGTCGTGGCTGCTGCTCCTCCATCGTCGTGGCTGCTGCTCCTCCCTCGTCGTGGCTGCTGCTCCTCCATCGTCGTGGCTGCTGCTCCTCCATCGTCGTGGCTGCCTCCTCGTCGTGGCTGCTGCTCCCTCCATCGTCGGCTGCTCCTCCCTCGTCGTGGCTGCTGCTCCCTCCGTCGTGGCTGCTGCTCCCTCCTCGTCGTGGCTGCTACCCTCCCTCGTCGTGGCTGCTGCTCCTCCATCGTCGTGGCTGCTGCTCCTCCCTCGTCGTGGCTGCTGCTCCCTCGTCGTGGCTGCTGCTCCTCCTCGTCGTGGCTGCTGCTCCTCCCTCGTCGTGGCTGCTGCTCCTCCATCGTCGTGGCTGCTGCTCCTCCCTCGTCGTGGCTGCTGCTCCTCCATCGTCGTGGCTGCTGCTCCCTCCTCGTCGTGGCTGCTGCTCCTCCATC
Source organism: Eriocheir sinensis (assembly GCF_024679095.1). Lineage (NCBI taxonomy): Eukaryota > Metazoa > Arthropoda > Malacostraca > Decapoda > Varunidae > Eriocheir > Eriocheir sinensis. Next base: position 10,304,716 of record NC_066562.1, read on the forward strand.
GTCGTGGCTGCTGCTCCTCATCGTCGGCTGCTCCATCGTCGTGGCTGCTGCTCCTCCATCGTCGGCTGCTGCTCCTCCCTCGTCGTGGCTGCTGCTGCCTTCGTCATGGCTGCTCGTATATCACTACATCCCAAATAAAATACTTTACTCAGTTATTAAACAATACATTACATTAAAATAACACGACATTATATGGAAATTAAACAAAATAAAACATATCACAATACATTATATGAAAATAAAACATATCACACGACATTATATGAAAAGAAAACATATCATACGACATTATATGAAAAGAAAACATATCACACGACATTATATGAAAAGAAAACATATCACACGATATTATATGAAAAGAAAACATATCACACGACATTACATGGAAATGAAACATATCACTCGATATAACGTGAAAAAAAAAAAAAAACATATCACACGATATTATATGATAAGAAAATAAATCACACGACATTACATAAAAAGAAAACATATCACACGACATTACCAGAAAAGAAAACATATCACACGACATTACATGAAAAGAAAACATATCTCACGACATAACATGAAAAGAAAACATATCACACGACATTACCAGAAAAGAAAACATATCACACGACATTACATGAAAAGAAAACATATCACACGACATTATATGAAAAGAAAACATATCACACGACATTACATAAAAAGAAAACATATCACACGACATTACATAAAAAGAAAACATATCACACGATATTATGTGATAAGAAAATAAATCACACGACATTACATGGAAAGAAAACATATCACACGACATTGTCAGAAAAGAAAACATATCACACGACATTACATGAAAAGAAAACAAATCACACGACATTACATGAAAAGAAAACATATAACACGACATTACATTAAAAGAAAACAAATCACACGACATTACATGAAAAGAAAACAAATCACACGACATTACATGAAAAGAAAACATATCACACGATATTACATAAAAAGAAAACATAACACACGATGTTATATGGAAATGAAACATATCACACGACATTACATGAAAAGATAACATATCACACGACATTACATGAAAAGAAAACATATCACACGACATTATATGAAAAGAAAACATATCACACGACATTACATGAAAAGAAAACATATCACACGACATTATATGAAAAGAAAACATATCACACGACATTACATGAAAAGAAAACATATCACACGACATTATATAAAAAGAAAACATATCACACGACATTACATGAAAAGAAAACATATCACACGACATTATATGAAAAGAAAACATATCACACGCCATTATATGAAAAGAAAACATATCAGACGACATTTCATGAAAAGAAAACATATCACACGACATTACATGAAAAGAAAACATATCACACGACATTACATGAAAAAAAAAACATATCACACGACATTACATGAAAATAAAACATATCACACGATATTATATGGAAATGAAACATATCACACGACATTACATGAAAAAAAAAACATATCACACGACGTTTCATGAAAAGAAAACATATCACACGATATTATATGGAAATGAAATATATCACACGACATTACATGAAAAGAAAACATATCACACGACATTACATGGAAATGAAACATATCACACGACATTACATGAAAAGAAAACATATCACACGACATTACATGAAAAGAAAACATATCACACGACATTACATGAAAAGAAAACATATCACACGACATTACATGAAAAGAAAACATATCACACGACATTACATGGAAAGAAAACATATCACACGACATTTCATGAAAAGAAAACATATCACACGATATTATATGGAAATGAAACATATCACACGACATTACATGAAAAGAAAACATATCACACGACATTACATGGAAAGAAAACATATCACACGACATTACATGAAAAGAAAACATATCACACGATATTATATGAAAAGAAAACATATCACACGATATTATATGGAAATGAAACATATCACACGACATTACATGAAAAGAAAACATATCACACGACATTACATGAAAAGAAAACATATCACACGATATTACATGAAAAGAAAACATATCACACGATATTATATGGAAATGAAACATATCACACGACATTACATGAAAAGAAAACATATCACACGACATTACATGAAAAGAAAACATATCACACGACATTACATGAAAAGAAAACATATCACACGACATTACATGGAAAGAAAACATATCACACGACATTACATGGAAAGAAAACATATCACACGACATTACATGGAAAGAAAACATATCACACGACATTACATGAAAAGAAAACATATCACACGATATTACCTGAAAGGAAAACATATCACACGACATTACATGAAAAGAAAACATATCACACGACATTTCATGAAAAGAAAACATATCACACGACATTGCATGAAAATAAAACATATCACACGACATTACATAAAAATAAAACATATCACACGACATTACATGAAAAGAAAACATATCACACGATATTACCTGAAAGAAAAACATATCACACGACATTTCATAAAAAAAAAAACATATCACACGACATTACATGCAAAGAAAAAATATCGCACGACATTATATGAAAAGAAAACATATCACACGACATTACATGAAAAGAAAACATATCACACGACATTATATGAAAAGAAAACATATCAAACGACATTACATGAAAAGAAAACATATCACACGACATTTCATGAAAAGAAAACATATCACACGACATTACATGAAAAGAAAACATATCACACGACATTACATGAAAATTAAACATATCACACGATATTATATGGAAATGAAACATATCACACGACATTACATGATGAGAAAACATATCACACGATATTATATGGAAATAATCATTATCACACGACATTACATGAAAAGAAAAGATAACACACGACATTACATGAAAAGAAAACATATCACACGACATTATATGAAAAGGAAACATATCACACGACATTACATGAAAAGAAAACGTATCACACGACATTATATGATGAGAAAACATATCACACGATATTATATGGAAATAATCATTATCACACGACATTACATGAAAAGAAAACATATCACACGACATTACATGAAAAGAAAACATATCACACGACATTAAATAAAAAGAAAACATATCACACGACATTATATGAAAAGAAAACATATCACACGACATTTCATTAAAAGAAAACACATCACACGACATTACATGAAAAGAAAACATATCACACGACATTATATGAAAAGAAAACATATCACACGACATTATATGAAAAGAAAACATATCAAACGACATTTCATGAAAAGAAAACATATCACACGACATTACATGAAACGATAACATATCACACGACATAACATGAAAAGAAAACATATGACACTACATTACATGAAAAGAAAACATATCACACGATATTATATGGCAATGAAGCAGATCACACGACATTACATAAAAAGAAAACATATCACACGACATTTCATGAAAAGAAAACAAATCACACGATATTATATATAAATGAAACACATCACACGACATTACATGAAAAGAAAACATATCACACGACATCACATGGAAATGAAACATATCACACGATATTACATGAAAAGAAAACAAATCACACGACATTACGTGAAAAGAAAACATATCACACGACATTACATGAAAAGAAAACATATCACACGACATTACATGAAAAGAAAACATATCACACGACATTACATGGAAAGAAAACATATCACACGACATTTCATGAAAAGAAAACATATCACACGATATTATATGGAAATGAAACATATCACACGATATTATATGAAAAAAAAAAAACATATCACACGATATTATATGATAAGAAAATAAATCACACGACATTACATGAAAAAAAAACATATCACACGACATTACATGGAAAGAAAATATATCACACAACATTTCATGAAAAGAAAACATATCACACGATATTACATGGAAATGAAACATATCACACGATATTACATGAAAAAAAAAACATATCACACGATATTATATGATAAGAAAATAAATCACACTACATTACATGAAAAGAAGACATATCACACGACATTACCAGAAATGAAAACATATCACACGACATTACATGAAAAGAAAACATATCACACGATATTACATGAAAAGAAAACATATCGCACGACATTACCAGAAAATAAAACATATCACACGACATTACATGAAAAGAAAACATATCACACGACATTATATGAAAAGAAAACATATCACACGATATTACATGAAAAGAAAACATATCACACGACAGTACATGAAAAGAAAACATATCACAAGATATTATATGATAAGAAAATAAATCACACGACATTACATGAAAAGAAAACATATCACACGACATTACCAGAAAAGAAAACATATCACACGACATTACATGAAAAGAAAACATATCACACGACATTACATGAAAAGAAAACATATCACACGACATTACATGAAAATAAAACATATCACACGATATTATATGGAAATGAAACATATCACACGACATTACATGATGAGAAAACATGTCACACGATATTATATGGAAATTATCATTATCACACGACATTACATGAAAAGAAAACATATCACACGACATTACATGAAAAGAAAACATATCACACGACATTATATGAAAAGAAAACATATCACACGACATTACATGAAAAGAAAACGTATCACACGACATTATATGAAAAGAAAACATATCACACGACATTACATGAAAAGAAAACATATCACACGACATTAAATAAAAAGAAAACATATCACACGACATTATATGAAAAGAAAACATATCACACGACATTTCATTAAAAGAAAACACATCACACGACATTACATGAAAAGAAAACATATCACACGACATTATATGAAAAGAAAACATATCACACGACATTATATGAAAAGAAAACATATCAAACGACATTTCATGAAAAGAAAACATATCACACGACATTACATGAAACGATAACATATCACACGACATTACATGAAAAGAAAACATATCACACGACATTACATGAAAAGAAAACATATCACACGACATTACATGAAAAGAAAACATATCACACGACATTACATGAAAAGAAAACATATCACACGACATTACATGAAAAGAAAACATATGACGCGATATTACCTGAAAGGAAAACATATTACAGCACCCTACACGTATTCCCGACCGTCTTGGAGATCGGCCCAACATTCTAGACCTCTTCCTTACCTCAAACCCTTCTGCTTATTCTGTCAAACTGTTCTCTCCGTTGGGCTCCTCCGATCACAATCTTATTTCTGCATCCTGTCCTATCGCTCCTGTACACCCTCTGGACCCACCGAAGTGGCGATGCTTCTGGCATTTTGCTTCAGCTCGGTGGGACGACCTGAGGATGTACTTTCCATTCCGTGGAATGATTATTGCTTCCAGGATAGAGACCCCTCTGTGTGTGCTCAGCGCATCACAGAGGTGATTCTCTGGAATGGAGCATACATTCCTCGTTCTTTCTCTACTCCTCACGCTAAAAAGCCTTGGTTTAATCATGCTTGTTCTCGTGCTGTCAATGATAGAGAGGTAGCTCACAAAAGGTACCAGAGCCTTCAAACTAATGCTAATTATGAACTTTACATTTCTGCCCGAAATCGTGCCAAATCTATTCTCCGACTAACCAAAAATTCTTTCATTAATAGAAAATGTCAAAACCTTGCTTTCTCTAACTCTTCCCGTGACTTCTGGACAGAGTGGAGGCTAAGGCTGTTCGTCTTATCAGCTCTCCTCCTCATACTGATAGTCTTCTACCTCTTAAATTCCGCCGCAATGTTGCCTCTCTTTCTATCTTCTATCGATATTTCCACGCTGACTGCTCTTCTGAACTTGCTAACTGCATGCCTCCCCCCCTCCCGCGGCCCCGCTGCACTCGACTTTCTACTCATGCTCATCCCTATACTGTCCAAACCCCTTATGCAAGAGTTAACCAGCATCTTCACTCTTTCATCTCTCACGCTGGTAAACTGTGGAACAATCTTCCTTCATCTGTATTTCCTCCTGCCTACGACTTGAACTCTTTGAAGAGGAGGGTATCAGGACACCTCTCCTCCCGAAATTAACCTCTGATTTTGGACACTCCTTTAACCTCTGTTCGGGAGCAGTGAGTAGCGGGCCTTTTTTTCTTTTTTTTTTCTTTGCACCCTTGAGCTGTCTCCTTAGCTGTAAAAGAAAAAAAAAAAAAAGACACGACATTACATGAAAAGAAAACATATCACACGACATTACATGAAAATAAAACATATCACACGACATTACATGAAAATAAAACATATCACACGACATTACATGAAAAGAAAACATATCACACGATATTACCTGAAAGGAAAACATATCACACGACATTTCATGAAAAAAAAAAAAAACATATCACACGGCATTACATGCAAAGAAAAAATATCGCACGACATTATATGAAAAGAAAACATATCACACGACATTACATGAAAAGAAAACATATCACAGGACATTACATGCAAAGAAAAAATATCGCACGACATTATATGAAAAGAAAACATATCACACGACATTACATGAAAAGAAAACATATCACACGACATTATATGAAAATAAAACTTATCAAACGACATTACATGAAAAGAAAACATATCACACGACATTATATGAAAAGAAAACATATCACACGACATTACATGAAAAGAAAACATATTACACGACATTACATGAAAAGAAAACATATCACACGATATTATATGGAAATGAAACATATCACACGACATTACATGAAGAGAAAACATATCACACGATATTATATGGAAATGAACATTATCACACGACATTACATGAAAAGAAAACATATCACACGACATTACATGAAAAGAAAACATATCACACGACATTATATGAAAAGAAAACATATCACACGACATTACATGAAAAGAAAACGTATCACACGACATTATATGAAAAGAAAACATATCACACGACATTATATGAAAAGAAAACATATCACACGACATTACATGAAAAGAAAACATATCACACGACATTATATAAAAAGAAAACATATCACACGATATTACTTGAAAAGAAAACATATCACGCGATATTATATGAAAATGAAACATATCACACGACATTACATGAAAAGAAGACATATCACACGACATTTCATGAAAAGAAAACATATCACACGATATTATATGGAAATGAAACATATCACACGACATTACATGAAAAGAAAACATATCACACGACATTACATGAAAAGAAAACATATCACACGACATTACATGGAAAGAAAACATATCACACGACATTACATGAAAAAAAAACATATCACAAGACATTACCTGAAAGGAAAACATATCACACGACATTTCATGAAAAAAAAACATATCACACGACATTACATGAAAAGAAAACATATGACACGACATTACATGAAAAGAAAACATATCACACGACATTACATGAAAAGAAAACATATCACACGACATTACATGAAAAGAAAACATATCACACGACATTACATGAAAAGAAAACATATCACACGACATTGTATGAAGAGAAAACATATCACACGACATTATATGAAAAGAAAACATATAACACGACATTATATGAAAAGAAAACATATCACACGACATTACATGAAAAGAAAACATATCACACGACATTACATGAAAAGAAAACATATAACACGACATTACATGAAAAGAAAACATATCACACGACATTATATGAAAAGAAAACATATCACACGACATTACATGAAAAGAAAACATATCACACGATATTACATGAAAAGAAAACACATCACGCGATATTATATGGAAATGAAACATTTCACACGACATTACATGAAAAGAAAACATATCACACGATATTACATGAAAAGAAAACACATCACACCACATTATATGGAAATGAAATATATCACACGACATTATATGGAAATGAGACATATCACACGACATTATATGGAAATGAAACATATCACACGACATTACATGAAAAGAAAACATATCAAACGACATTATATGGAAATGAAACATATCACACGACATTACATGAAAAGAAAACATATCACACGACATTATATGGAAATTAAACATATCACACAACATTATATGGAAATTAAACATATCACACGACATTACATGAAAAAGAAAATATATCACACGACATTACATGAAAATAAAACATATCACACGACATTATAGGAAAAGAAAACATATCACACGACATTTCATGAAAAGAAAACATATCACGCGACATTACATGGCAAGGAAACATCACACGACATTACATGGCAAGGAAACATCACAACACATCATCTAGAAAGGAAACATATCAGACGCAAATGAAACATATCAAACAGCATCCTTACAATGTAAAATCAACATCCGCGACGGAACGGACATCTCCATTACCGAAATACTGAGGCCACAGCGCTGCGTCATGAAGTGGAGGCGACCCCGTCACTAAGTGGACACGGCCGAAATATCAAGGCCAGCACGCAGGCTGTTCACGAGGAAGTGATCGATACAGATCATTTTTACGAGAGCCCCTTCCCACCTTAATGAAATGTGTCGCCGTCCTTGCCACTGGAGTAGCTGGTGTGCAGCTTGGCGCTCCTCATAAGGTGGAGCTTCTGGCTGCGCGGCAGCTTGAAGCCTCGCCGCTGGATGGCGGCGCCAAGGTGGTCACGAGTCAGCAGGGGAGTGGGACGCCGGACCACTCTTTCGTACTGGTACTCCTGCTTGGCCTTGCGACCCGGAGGCATGATCCTGCACTGCGGCCGGGCGGTGTAGATGCCGCGGTACCCTTTGCACATCACGTGGCCAAACTCCATCCTATTCAGGTCTCGAGAACCGCAACAGTATTCCTGCTGCAGCTTCATGGCCTCCGCCCTCACCACAAACTTCCCAGTGGTGGCCTTCTCTCCAGCGTCAGTCGTGAACAGTTGAATACTGCTCATGGCCTCATGCGGGTGAACCAAGACACACCTCGTGAAGGCGTTCTTGGTCCTCATCGTAGGTGCATGGTTGGGTTTCTTTCTGTCCTCAACAACCACTGCCGTGCTGGCCCACAGTGTGTGCAGCGGTGAGTCGCTATACACACCCACGCCCAACACACGCACCCGGCCGTTCATCAACGTGCACTCGTACTTCTCGACGAGGCACTTTTCTATGCACCCCGCCACCGCTGAGTCAAGCACCTCGGCCACAGGGACGTTGGCTGCCAAACAGTGACACTGGAAGAGGCGCGTGAAGAGCCAGGCGGGCGTGCACACCCTTCGGGGAGCGTCATGGCAGTGGCTGTGCAGGAAACCATACAGGAGAACCTGCGTCTGCAGCCTTAGCTGCTCCTGGTCTTCAGCGGCCCATGCGGACTGAACTGTGGGCTGTGCAAGGCACACCAATTTACCGCCTTCTTTGAGCCACGCATAATCTCCTCCCACTAGTCTGACAGTTTCTACTGTCTCTTTGTTCTTTTCGTACAGCACAAAGCTGCCAGGTGCAGGGGGAGAACACCTCCCACAAATTCCTTGCCAATCGCTGGTAACCACAACGGGTCGGACCGGCGAAGGTTTCTGACCGTGGCTTCTAATTTTCAGATCGCGCGCATCTTCCAAGGGTGAGCTGGGCGACAAAAGATCTCGTCCTGCTTTCTTAGCAGGTTTGAACCTTCCTGCCTTGGGCAGTACAACGGATTTCTCGACGAGTTTAATCGGTGTGCTGTTACTCTCCCTGCCGAGGAGCTCCCGCTCCTCCCGGTACCACGAGGCGATCAGGGATGCCGCTCGCCCCCCTGGCTGAGCAAGGCGACCCCCGAGGCTCTTGGTTCCGGTGATTGGGTGGGCCATTCCTCTCTCTGATATTTACACATAGGGCTCGATTCAACACATCACCTCGGATTCGAGTAAGCCGTTTTGGGGACCTTGGAGTTGACATTGCACCCCCCCGAGTCTAGAGCTGGTTGACCGTGCGGCCAGTGACGACACACACAGAATGATGGTGAATACGCACAGTGTGGAACGTTTCTCTCTCTCTCTCTCTCTCTCTCTCTCTCTCTCTCTCTCTCTCTCTCTCTCTCTCTCTCTCTCTCTCTCTCCCCTTCCTTTCTTCCTCCTTCTCTCTCTCTGTCTGGTCAAGGACGCCGATTGACCTGAGTGGAGTCACCTGACCTCTCCACCTGTGTGGATGGCGGGCGTGTCTGGGTGTTGGCCGGGAGCGTTACCGCCGCGAGGATTTTAATGCTTTTTGTTTTTGTTTTTTTTCATACTTATGTCAGCTTATTTTAACGTACATTCCTTCACGATATAATCTAAATATAATTGTGAAACCCCTTACCCATCCCAAAACGTAAGGGAAACTCAATAATAAGTATAACATTTTTTTTAGCAACACTGTGAAATATGTATGTCTCGTTTCTTTGTATGCTTACAAATATCTTATCCAAAATAAGTTAACTGTTCTTCCATGCGTTATAATACAAAGATTAAATGTGTATGCATATTTGCTGATCATATTTGGCATGGCTTTACTTAAATTAGAGCATTTCTACATCGCGGGCTGGGAGACACGCGGAAAGGCTGTACACGGGATCCCGTACGCTTACTCCGCCTACAACCGCATGTTTAGTGTAACCAAGGTTTAGTAATGTTATATCTTTGGTTTCATTTTACTACAACGAGAAAGTGTTGCAGGAAAATTGGAAAGTCGTTACTGATGATTTTTTGTATGTTCACTTTTTTCTTTTCAATATGTTGCGAGGAGAAAATTTACTCTTGTAAAGTTTGTGTCGTTGCTACTTTTTTGTGCTTATTTGTTTCGATAAGTTAAGAGAACAGGTCATGGCAATATTTCTTTTCCTTCTGATGCTCCTGTGTTTTGTTACTACGAGGAGAGAGAATGTGCCGCAGCGAAACATTGAAACATGCTTAGTTGTTTCCCGCTACTTTAATTTCATTTCAAGAAGAGGTCAGGCGTCAGATCACTTGTCGATATATCTGACTTTTTTTCTGCTGCTGAATATCTTTGCGATGAAGAATATTTGAAGGTTAATTAGAGGCGCATGTCCATCCTTTTTGTTGTTCAGTCATAATTCATTGTCGTTATTGTCTTATTATTGGTGTCATTAGATATTGTTATCGGCGTGGCAGACGCCGATCAACAGATTGTCCTTCTTCTTGTTGTTCTCTTCAAGCTGTTTTCCTGGCTTACCCATGCATTGTAAACAAGACATTGTACAGTAACATTTGTTAGCCATGATGAACCCTACAACATGGCAATATATATATATATATATATATATATATATATATATATATATATATATATATATATATATATATATATATATATATATATATATATATATATATATATATTACGCCTTTGCCTTCATAGTAGGGCCTGATGGTCGGCCGCAGCCCGTTGTGGCGCAGGCAAATGTTTATAGTAGCACCATCTTTACTTTTCAGCATTTATCATTTTAGACCCCTACTAAAAATATATATTTCAAGTCCCGCGACATATCGTTTTATTGCAATAGCTTCTAAACTATGCTGCTGATTGACATGGCATTAAAACACATTGTGTTTCAGACACCGACGTAATTAGGAAAAATATAACCAAGTATATACTCCGCTTCATTAGGGTAGTTGTCTTAGAGACATGCCAGCAAAATCTGATAGAAAGGCGAGTCATCAAAAAGGCAAATGTCAACTGGGGCACTGGGAGCGGACTGATGTGTGTCTGCTATGACGTATGGCCGTGACGTGTACTCTTGCCACGCCCACCAATCATTGACTACTAAATAATGTAAAACGTACTGAAATATATTGTTCTGTGATGGAGTTTAAGGACATGACGGAGGGGAATCGGAACTGTCGAGAAGTGACCAAGAAAGAGAAGGGGAAGGATGTGGTGAGGAGGATGACGGGGGTGTAAGAAAAACGGGAAGGCAAAAGGGAGAGGGGAAGAAAAGACGAATGGGAACCATGAAGGAGGGAAAAAGGATGTAAGAAATAAAGGAAGGTGAGCGTGGTGGAAGGAGGAAGGGGAACCAAAGGAAGGAAAGAGTTAGAAGAGAGAGAGAGAGAGAGAGAGAGAATGTTTTGTAATCAGGATGAGTTTGCCGAGGCGGCGTGGCGAGGAGAGGCTAGGCGAGGGAAGGCGAGGCATCCTGCAAGGTCAAGTTAAAGCTGGAGGCTGCTGAAGGAGGCGCAGGAGAAGAAGGAGAAAAAGAAAGAGAGAGAAAAAGAGATATATGTAAAAACACAACAATGTAGAATTTTGAAAACAAAGAGAATATTATAGATGGAAATGGTAAAGTATGTTATGGTGATAAGAAAGAAGAAGAACAAGAACAAGAAGAAGGAAGAGGAAAATCAATAAATGTAAATACTAATTATAAGAAATTATTAAGACGAAGAACATAAAATCGTGATGGAAAAGGAAAGAAAGTTGTAACGGTGAAAAGAAGAAAAAGAAGAAGAGGAGGAAGAGGATGAGGAAAAGTATGGTGGCGGCTGTTTCCAATCCCTAATTCTTCACCTTACTCTGCACTCACACCGTCCCATTCATCCTCATCCTAACTTATCTTTCCTTTTTTCCTTCCTGCCTTGCTTACAGTCTATCGTCCTTTTGTTCCTCCTCTTCAGTCACCTCACGCCCTCACCCTCATGCTCCCTCCTTCTCCCATCATCATGGCGTCCCTTCATCCCCCTCCTTCCTTGCAATCTATCATCCTTTTATTCCTCCTCTTCAGTCACCTCACACCCTCACCATCATGCTCTCTCCTCCCATCATCATGCCGTCCCTACATCCCCTTCCTCATTCATCGTCCCCGTCCTTCCTTTCTGCCTTGCAATCTCTCTCCTCCAGTTTGTTCCTCCCCTTCTCACATTCTCACGCGCTCCTCATCGCTATTCATTCTTCATCCTCTCATCATCATTCTGTCCTTTCTCCCTTTATCATCCCCTTCCTTCCTCCCTTTCTCGCAATCTCTCTCCTCCAATTTACTCCTCCCCTTCGTGATTATCTCACGTTCTCTTCATCGCTATTAGTCCTTCATCCCTTCATCATCATCACTCCCTCTGCGCCTCTTACCATCATCCCCTTCCTCATTTATCATTATCTTCTTTTCTTCCTTTCTTCCTCCTATCTCTCACTTCATCTGCGGCCCTTACCATCCTCTTCCTCCCCTATCATTCCCTTACTTCCTTCTTTTCCTTGCTTTCTTCCTTGCAATCTCTCTCCTACTTCGCCTCCTCCTCCCTATCATCCACTCTACCTCCTTTACCATCCTTCCTTTACCTACTTTGCCCTTCTTTTTAAGCAGCTTCAATCACCCAGTAGCTCAGCCTTAAGCAGGGACAAGGACTTTAATCTTCAAACTTCCATTTCAGAGGTGCCTAGCTAAGGCGGCGGGAGGGGGGAAGGGGGGGGGGCAGAGAAGGCAGTGTGTTGCAAGGATCAAAGAGAGAGAGGATATTTCGCTCAGACGTCATTGTTATGACGTCACAGAGAACGATGACGTCACTCCCGCATCTCGTGTGCACTGGTGCCCAAAGCCATGGCGAAAGCAGGGGAAAGCCCCTTCTATTACGTTATTTCAATGGAGCAGAATATGAAACTAGTGCAGAATGAAACCTTTGTAATAGGCTGGAACATTTATGCACCAAATCGAGAAAATTAACCAAGAGAACAGCAAAAAATGCTGAAGTTGAGCTGTCACAGATGCTGTATTTCGTCTATACTATACTATATGTGTGTTTCATATTTCCTTCTTGTATCCCTACCAAAATATCGGTGACTAAAACAGCAAGGAATGCCTTACCATTCTCTTATAGTGATGCAAAAACTGGCCTAGCCGTAAATAACTTGAAAATCGCTATTTTTTCACTTCTGATCACCGGAAAAAAAATCATCCTGATTATGCAGTTACATACTCAGTAAAATTTAACAACATGCAATCACAATTACGTCCTTGCTACATGTCATTCGAGTTATATTACATGGTCTGAGCAATCAATGTGAGAGGCTTGCCCAAAGTAGATGCACAATCAATCAATCAATAAATCAACATCAGTCATTAGATCTGAAGCCACTAGCACCTGTAAATGGCACTGGAGGAGGGCCTGAATCTGGGACGTACAGCCACTCGCCTGTCCCTGCACTTGACACAACACTCACCCCACCACCACCAGTCACCTTCATCTTTACTGCTTTCACTATACATACCTGCATATGGTTTTGATGGAATATGTACAGATGGTACAGCCCCTGGCTTCAGTGCCCTTGTAGCCTTTAGTCCCGCACCATCACTCCTTGGAGAATAACTATTTTTTATGAAGTGACGAGAGCACACGCGGGCATTTCTTCCGCCATATTTATCTGCCCGTCGACACGCTATTTTCCTCTTCCGAACGTTTTTTTTTTTTTTTTTTTTTTTTTTACGTTGCTGCCTACTGCGCCGGTAGGCATCTTCCAGTGGGGCCTGTTGGTCGGCCCAAGGCTTCTTCAGGTGGGGGCTGATGGTCGGCCCAGCCCGTTCTAGCGCAGGCGAGTGTTTATAGTGGCGCCATCCTGCATTGTCTCTGGGGAACCTGTAAAACCTTAGGCCACTATCTCCTAAGTTCCTTGTGTTGCTGGAGCACCCAAACACCGCACGAACACCCATTTTAGCTTTTTGAATAAGGGTTTGGCTCAGTGGCCACCAGTTAAACAGCTGGCGGGCGTGACGTCACAGACGAGGTGCATACAGGGAAAACAAATGAACAACGTAATATCCTCTCCCTCTTTGATCCTTGATGTGTAGCACTCCCCTTCACATACCTAACGAAATAATCTGATCAATATTCAAAACTGAAGTAGACTGCCCATCCGTCTCCACTTGCTCGTGAATCGAACCTAGCCGAGAGACGACGCGCTAACCACTGCACATAGGAGATCCGTGTGTGTGTGTGTGTGTGTGTGTGTGTGTGTGTGTGTGTGTGTGTGTGTGTGTGTGTGTGTGTGTGTGTGTGTGTGCTCAAGTCTACGGTCCGACTCTCCCAGGTTTTAATACATGTTCAGTTGCCATGGGCTGTGCGCCTTGTGCTCCCTCGCACTCATTTATTTATACACTCATTCATTCACTCGATATTCACCACTTCTTATGCCTCATTGTTAACACTTTCTCAGAACGAGGGGTTCATACTCAGGGGTTAACAACAGAGTCGCTGGTGTACTTATTTTCCCACCGAGAATTTCAAGAACTACTCACTGACCTTCACACAGCTTAGGCAATCATTCACTTTGTAGCAAGAAGCTTTTGTAACACGATAATTGTGATGGAGTGCCGCTGCTGGTGGTCCTGGTTCAGTTTACTCTATCTCCATGACATAATTAGACCAACAGCCACATCATTAGTGTATGTGTCTTGGTACGTTTCCATTATTAAATTAAGTGATATATAACAACCATGATTGTTGCCCAAAGATATAATGTTGAGCAGAAATTAGCTTTGTCTCTTCCTCTCTCCTTCGGGGTCGTAGTGGAGATCATGTTGTATTGCCCGAATTTTCCTTCACCATGTCTCCACACAGCCACAGCGCGTTACGAAACACACGAGAAATTAATCCAGACCAGGAAAGGGTTTTATCGGCTCGGGGGATCGAACCCGCGACTGGTGTGATGGGAAAACCACTCCTTAAACAGTCGGCCATAGAGGTACTACACCCGCAGAGTGAGTTATGGGAGGCTAGCCCACCAGGCGAGTCAGCACTTGCATGTAACGGACCGTATTGGCTATACAGGCAGCGCCACATGTGGCCACTCAACTCCAAGCTGTTCTTTCCATAGAGTTCAAGTTATAGACTAGAGAGCGTCTGAGGCTGTCTCAGGGATACACGGCCATGGTGCCGCCATCGCTCCAAGCCGATGATTGCACACACTTCACTCCTATCCGATTTCAGTTTTTCTCCATGTCAAATAGTAGAGTCAGGATCCCGGGTCAGATTAAATTGTGTGCAGTCGTTGGCTTGGAGCGGTGGGGGCACCAAGGCCTTGTATTCTGGAGGCAACCTCAGACGCACTCTAATACAGAACCTGAGTTCTATGGAAAGTATTGCTGACATTTCACCGACGGGCCACGTTTGGCGCTGCCTGTATAGCCAATATGGTCTAGAAGGAAATAAACCAGAAGAGATGACATGGCAGGTAATAAACTGGGGAAGCAAATTACATATTCTCTTAAACAAGAAAAAGCCCTGCAGAAGTACATGGGTGGAACAGGGAGGAGGAAAAAAACAGCATTGTTGCTGTAGAGTAGGAGAGAAAGAGAATGTGGTACATCTATAGTTGTGTAATGTAACAAATTTGAGGCAGGGGGAAGGGTAATAGCTTCAGTAGTGACAGCCATAGGCTGGGTGGGCAATGATTAATTCAAATTGATTTAATCAAATGATTAAATCGTTGATTTTTTACTAAAAAATCAAGATTTTTTATATTTTTTTGACTAATTATTATTTTTTTCCCCTAAAAGTACAGTATTCCAAAAGTTACATGCTGTGCTCCAAAGATGGTAAAGCAAAACAACCTATTCATGTTCAATGCTTCATTTATTCTCTTCAAGGTATATGTATACCCTCCCCCCTCCAAAAAAAAAAAAAATAAATAAAAATCCTAGATTATTATATTCTCTTGCTCAGAAGTTGCCAACTTGCCCTTTTTTTTTTTACAAAAAAGGGGACAGCTCAAGGGCACAACAAAAGGAAACGATAATAAAAAAAGCCCGCTACTCGCTGCTCCCACAAAAAAAAAAGAATCAAAAGAGATGGCCGAAAGAGGGGTCAATTTCGGGAGGAGAGGTGTCCTGATACCCTCCCCTTGAAAGAGTTCAAGTCGTAGGCAGGAGGAAATACAGATGAAGGAAGATTGTTCCAGAGTTTACCAGCGTGAGGGATGAAAGAGTGAAGATGCTGGTTAACTCTTACATAAGGGGTTTGGACAGTATAGGGATGAGCATGAGTAGAAAGTCGTGTGCAGCGGGGCCGCGGGAGGGGGGGAGGCATGCAATTAGCAAGTTCAGAAGAGCAGTCAGCGTGAAAATAGCTATAGAAGATAGAAAAAGAGGCAACATCGTGACGGAATTTAAGTGGTAGAAAACTATCAGTAGGAGGAGAAGAGCTGATGAGACGAAGAGCCTTAGATTCCACTCTGTCCAGAAGAGCTGTGTGAGCGGATCCCCCCCACACATGAGATGCATACTTCATACGAGGGCAGCCAAGGCCCCTGTATATGGATATCAACTGCGCGGGGGAGTAGAAATGGCGTAGACGATACTGAACGCCCAACCTCGAGTAAGCTGATTTAGCGAGAGAGGAGATGTGAAGTTTCCAGTTGAGATTTTGAATTAAGGATAGACCGAGGATGTTTAGTGTTGAAGATGGTGACAGCTATGTGTTGTCGAAGAATAGGGGATAGGTGTTTGAAAGATTGTGTCGAGTTGATAGGTGGAGAAATTGAGTTTTTAAGGCATTGAAAGACACAAGGTTCCTTCTGCCCCAATCGGAAATGATAGCAAGGTTAAGCGTTCTGCAGCCTCCAGTCTGGAGTCGTGTACTTCCTGATGGGATGGCCTTCTATTGAAAGAAGTTGAATAATGCAGAGTGGAGTCGTCGGCGTATGAGTGGACAGGACAGTTTATTATGGAAAGAAGATCATTGATGAATAACAGGAGGAGAGTGGGAGATAGGACAGAGCCCTGTGGAACACCACTGTTAATAGGTTTAGGGGAATAACAGTGACCGTCTACCACCGCAGAGACAGAACGGCCGGAAAGGAAACTGGAGATAAAGGAGCAGAGAGGGATAGAATCCGAAAGAGGGTAGTTTAGAAAGCAAAGACTTGTCCCAGACTATCGAAGAATTTCGCTATGTCTAGCGCAACAGAGAAAGTTTCACCGAAACGGCTAAGAGAGGATGACCAAGAGTCAGTTAAGAGAACAAGAAGATCGCCAGTAGAACTCCCCTTGCGGAACCCATACTGGCGATCAGATGAAGGTTAGGAGTAGAAAGGTTAAGGATTGATTCAAAAGCTTTAGATAGACAGGAAAGTAAAGTTATAGGGCGGTAGTTTGAGGAGTTGGAGCGGTCACACTTCTTAGGCACAGGCTGTATGAAGGCGTACTTCCAGCAGGAAGGAACGGTGAACGTTGATAGGCAGAGACGAAAGAGTTTGGCCAGGCACAGTGTCAGCACAGTAGCACAGTTTTTAAGGACAATAGGATGCCCTCCATCAGGTCCATAAGCCTTCTGAGAGTTGAGGCCAGAGAGAGCATAGAAATTGGGTTACAAGGACTTGTATCCCTTCCTGTTTGTCCTCAATTTCCCTGTGCCTATCCCCCAGCCTTGTCATCTACTGGCAAAACACTTGTCCCCAAGCCAAATATTGCATGTTTTGATACACTGTGCAAGATGGTGCAGGAGCAGAGCTGTGTTATGCATGCTTGCCACCACTTGAAGATGATGCCATAGTTTGTGATCCCCTGGTCTTTCCCGACTGTTTGGCGGTGGCTCCTATGGTTCTAGCCAGCAGGAAGCCTTCAGACAGCTACGTATCGGAGATGGTCCTAACTCTCTGCTCTACTGTTAGGTCTCTCTGATAGATTGTCAAGTCTCTATGACTCAGTAAAACAGCTCCAGACTGAAGGCTTATCTAGAAAACTTTCTCTCCATGATGCTAATCTGAGGCTGCTTTTAGGTCTTTAGTTCAAGAGAATTTAAGGGAAATAAAAATAAAAATATACAAATTATTGTCCACCTTTTTACATGGATAGTAGGAATGTCCTCTTTCTGGATATCTTACTTGATTTCTGCCTTAGCTAAGAAATCTTTATGATGAAAGATTTTAACTTACCTAACCTACCTTCCATCAGATTGGCCAGTGGCACACATTGTTGTTTCGTTTTGATGAATGATGAATTATTCTATCAGTGTTTTGCTCCACTGGGACTAATTCAGTGGGTAAAGCAACCTAACATATACTATCAGGTAAAATTATTGATTTCCAGACCTGCAAGCCTCCTCTTAAATGAAAAAAAAAAGTCCTCAGTAACACTAATATTTAAGAAAGGCTCTAACCACAACTCATTGATGTACAAATTTGTTTCCCTGACATTTATTTGTGCCAGAGCAATGGATCATGTTCTAACAAAGTTCATCTATGGTTCTGCTCAGTCTAACAATTTATGAACGAGGATCAGTGTGGCTTCAGACCCGATACATCTGCTGAGGATTAGTTGATATTTACTTTCAGTCAGGTTGAACTTTAGTAATAAAACTCTGCATTTGCATACTCCCTCTTCACTCGGGAATAACCTTAAAAATTCTCACTTAAAAGTTGAGTTGTTTTCTACATGGTCTGTAATTAGTAAGCACTTAGGAAAATAATGATGAGTATCCCACCGCCGCCAGTGAAATGCCAGGATTTGCTCTTTTCTCACTCCCACGACCACTGCGCGTAACGAAACACACGATAAATTAATCCAGACAAGGAAAGGTTTTGCCGGCGCCGGGGATCGAACCCGCGACCAGCGAGACGGGAGAGCCATTCCCTTACCAGTCGGCCAAACAGGTACCCCACTGGCTAAGTGAGTTATGGGAGGCTCGCCCATCAGGCAAGTCAGCACTACACATGCACCTCCTCATAAAAAGATGTTGCTAAAGACAAGCTTGCATGGGTTTCCTCCTCCGTTAGGGCCACTGTGTCCATAAGCATACTGAGCACTGGACAAATGAGCAGTCTAGTACAGATGACAGTCCACTTAATTTGTTCAGGCATATAACATGAAGAAGCGCAAGATGACTGGTTAGATGTGTCAAACCAGGTGTAGATAAGGAGAGTTATCGGGGTAGAATATATTTTGTAAGAGTATCAGTGGTGGAGAGCTCTGTCCATGGGGAGAGCAGATCATCATGGAGGGTGTGAGATAATTCAGAATTAATCCAGGAAAAGGAAGCTGCCTCAAGAATCTCAGCAAGGAGAAAATTCCAAGTTTGAAAAAACATGACAAGAGAAGCAATGTGTACGAGGCTGAGGCTGTCTGAGAGAGAGGAGGAGGAATTCGCATATATGTCTGCAAGTACAATGATGAGGAAACGTCGCCCGCGCGCGGACGTCCCCCCCGCGCGGGGGAAATTCAACCCCGGTCTCCCGTGGGTCATCTGCAGGGCCGCGTCCACGCCTAGCAGCAAAGGGTACAGTGTTAAATGTCTGTTTTCATACGGCGCGGGCGATGCCCGCGGCCGGCGCATCTCTCCAAACAAAACTCATTTAGTAACCTGGTTGATTTCAATGTGATTTTTTGTGCGTTCATTTTAATGTTTCACTTTTTATTTTTAACTTTATTTATAGGAAGAATTTTGATGCTCTTCTCCCTCGTGTTCACTTCCTCATCTTCCCTTTCCCTTCTCTCCTTTTTCCCATTTTCTCTTTTCACTCTGCCATCTATCTCAGTTTTTTGGTCTTTCATTTGATCAATTTTATTCCTTTATCTCCTCCAGCTCTATTTTGGTCTCACCTTTCCTCCAGATGACCTTGCTTTCCCTGGCTTTCATTACATTTTCCTGTCTTTCTCCTACCTCCTTCCACCTTCGTGCGGGAGGCGGCCAGTTTTCACCCGTGCCGTCTGAAAGGATACGCGGGAAGGCCCGCGTACGCGTTATAAACGCGGACGCGGGCCTCGCCCGCAAGTGTGAAAGGGGCCTAACTCTCACTCGGATGCCTGCATTCCCACTCTTCCCTAAAATCCACTTGTTCACTGCTAACACTTTTAATAATAATTTCCATCATCACTGAATTATAGTTAGTTCTCTTTGCTGCTCGATTAACTGATGTTAACGTCTTTCTTTATTTCTTAAAAGTGCATTCATACACAAGAGGACACTTGGCATACAATTTTTGCATTTTATTTCGTTGTCTTATTGGATTTTTAATTGTTACTGTATATAAGGTTTACCCATATGCTTGTTTTTGATTACATATTATTAAACAGGAAATGTATAATTGTAAATACTACTTAGAAAGTTTTCCATGTGTCTATCAAAGTCATCATTGACATTTAAATCATTACCACCAGTGTTCCATTGGTGGTTTATTAATACTTATCTTTTAACTATTGTGTAATTGTAAGATATACTACTTCGAGTACTAGATGAACTGAAAACTGGAAAATGATCAATGAAAGAAGAATGCAATACGCCCCTTGTTGTGTAGTTTTGTAAATCATTTTTCCGTATGTGATCAATTAAAGTTCCTGAAGTGTTAATTACTCTGGTTGGCTCAGTTATCGCTGGAAGAACGAACGCGCATAAAGAAGGTTCACAAGATTCTGAACATTGGCTTGCTTGTGGCTCAACAGATCCCCCGTAACATTGCACAGCACATTCGCTTCCGAAAACCACTTCCAGAATATTCTCAAGTGATAATAAGTACTCGTCAGTTCTTCCATTTGGTGGCCTGTATAACATACCAACTAAGAACTTGTGAGGCTTTGTGATTTGTATGAATAAGGATTCTGTGTGACTGAACTGGAAAGAAATGCTCTGGTATAAAGATTCTTGGAATCTGTTATGCAAGAGAGCCACCCCACCACCGCTAGTATTCTTGTTTAAAAAATGCTGTGTGCTCGTCGGGATTATAGAGCGCACACGTGCCATCATGTAAGCGTGTCTCCCATTGACCAAAAACGTCAAAATTAATCCTTACCGAGTCCAAGTGGAGTGGAACGCTACTGATATTATAAGATAGCAACTTTCAATTGTACCTGCAAGTTTCACCTGCAAATCAGGATCACTAAAATATGAGAGAGAGAGAGAGAGAGTAATGATCAAGGCGTAAGTAAAGTAAGTTGATTAATTAAAAGAAGGAATGTGCCCGTTCAGGCCATGTCTTGTGGTGAGCTTGGCTGCCGTGATGAAGGTTGTTATGTTGTGTCCTCAGATAGGTCTTGCCCATCATTTTGGCGGTGTTAAGGCCTACAGGTGATGTGTATTATTTTATTCCCTTTTTGTGTTGTTATGGATGAGTCTTATTCACCCCAAATAAGACTCACCCATAATTCTGCTACTGTTGTCTATAGGTGATATGTGTTTTCCTTTCTTCTTACTTTCTGTTGCTGTGGATGAGTTTTATTCACCCTGAATAAGACTCACCCATAACTTTGATGGTATTGCAGACTAAAGGGGATGTGTATAATTTATTTTTGTCCCTTCTCTCTGTTGTGTGTTGTTATGGATGAATGGACATATTTTTGAGGGCGTAAGGGCCGAGTCACACAAACGCGGTTCAGCGATACTGTTCATTGCGGATTGAATATTGGCGGTTCCGTGCGGAGTTACGGATAGTGGGGAATTATGGCGGACGGATATACGTTTCATTGAGGATGGCTGTCCAATGAAAAGCATCTCTGAACCGCGTTTGTGTCACTCGGCCCTCAGTCTTCATCTACGGACGATACAACTTTCATATTAACCATTTCTTCTTTTTTGGAAGTACAGCTTTACAACAGTCTACTTCTTTAAAACGAACATTTTTTTTTCAAGTCAATGTCTGTGCCTCACCCGGACAGTTAAATTCATGATATATGTTGCAAGCATTTAGTGTTGGCGTCCTCCTCAGGCGCCTGCAGGGGCCGGGGACCTCTTCCAGTTCCCCCCGGTGACCTCGAGGTCGTGAGGGGGCCAAAGCCCCCCCCACTAACCTCACTAAGGCCGTGAGGGGCCCCAAGGCTTCTCTCTCGGGCCCCAGCCCCTGCGGAGAGAGAGAGAGAGAGAGAGATGATAATGATATTGATTTATTTATTTGGATTCAGTAGGCGATACATATCAACTAAACAAATATAATAAATAATTAATATAATAACGAGGTGTAGGCCCGATGAGCCAAAGCTGATAAACGGACCTCGTGCATAAATACAATATTAAGGAGCGATCACAGATTATCAGTTTAAACAAATATACCACACACACACACACACACACACACACACACACACACACACACACACACACACACACACACACACACACACACACACACACACACATTCTCTCACACACACACACACACACACACACACACACACACACACACACATACACACACACACACAGCCTATACATATATACGCATATATGTGGACACATATACACACATAAAAAATACATATGCAGATACACATACACTTACATCCATAATTATATCCATGCATGCTAACACACACACACAAATGCACCTATAGATCTATATGCATAAACACAGCCATAAGCAAAGAGATAATACAGATACTCATTCAACACAGCCATACATTTCCACACTCCTCTACACCTGCACCTTCATGCACATACACACAGCTGTTTATGCCATAAATGTGTATTTATATGTTATGGTTGCCTCATCTTCGCATCCAATCCTCCTCTACCTCCCGCAGCCAGCTTAGCCCCTCTCCCAGTATCACGTTTGTTTGTCTTTATTTACTCATTATCAATCATCCCCCAAAACCTTTTCCAGGTTATTCATGACTTACGGGTCTAGAGTTCGGTGTCTTCTTTATTATTGCCTCCTCCAAAGTTTATCATAATTAGGCTACCTATCCCTGTTCCAGGCCTGTGGTAATCTCCCTTTCCTCTATATAACACTGTTATAACATGCCTGGCAGTCACTCTTCCATATAATCATTCTTTTCCAGTGATTCCATCTGTTCCTGGCCTGCACCCTTCCCATTTTTCAGTACTTTCACCACACTCTCACCTCCCCCAACTCTGTTTCTCTCCATTTCCCATGCACTGTGTGTCATCATGTTCTCCAGCCCTTCTTCCTCTGTGTCTGTCTATTCTAGTCATCTTACTCCAGTAGTCTTCTATAACTGATCTAACTTCTACCTTTTGAGTTTCTCTCCCTCTCTTTTCAGTTTTATTCTTTGATTCATATCTTTCCCTTCAAGGTTCTTCAGTCTTTTTCATCCTGTACCTTTCTTCTTCAGTCTCTCGCTGACCTTCCTAGGGTTAAGACGTTGACTTTTTGCTCCGCTGCTGTGTGATGCCAACTAGCCGTTTGCCTCTGCTTTTGTGGCGTGCTTTGAGGCGTTCTGTGCTTGGGAGCTTGCTGCTGTGCTGGAGGACTACACAATCAGGAGGACTACCACTACCTGCATACTACAGACCGCTAAGTGTTCTGATTTAGTATTTACCTAGTTAGATAGTGATCCACAGTTACTTCTACGCCACGTGTATTAAACTTCCCACACCTACACCAACTTCAACATTCTTTCACGCGAACCCAGTGCTACACGGTTTTATACTGCTTTTGTGTTTTCTTTTCCTTCTACTATTAGGATATTTTAATGTTTTATGATAATGGGAACACGTGAATCAGGCGCGCCAAGCTACGTTAATTTCTAAGTCCACACAAAACATTAGATAATTCACCTTTCCACGCAAACTTAGTGAACACAGTTATTATCTTATTTATGTAAGTGATTTCTCAGTATAATAATATAGGCCTGTGTTTTGTCTTGGTAGGTAGAGATAACCGCGCCTTTTTTTCCGAGACACACCCTTTTCCCCAGGGGGTTGACCTGACTGCGACCTGACAGCAGCTGCTGGTTTGTTTTCCTAGATACACGTTTTTCCCAAGAGACTTGACCTGTCGACCTCACCGCAGCTGCGAACTTTTGTTATTATCCTAACGCGCAAAATTATTTTCGTCCTGCCTCGCCCATATCTTCACCATGCCGTCCCTCAAGCGTTGTTCTGGGTGTAGCCTACGCATGGCCAAGCAGTACTTTCTTTCCAAGGACGTTTGTAGGTTCTGCGTTAAGACTCAGAATGATGACACGAGGATCATAGAGTTACAGAATAGGGTTACGACTCTCGCCGCCCAGGTAGACTTATTAGTTAGTGCTGCAGCAACAAGCTCCGCCTCCTCCTCTTCCCCTTCCTCTTCCTCTGCCTCTTCTTCTTCCTCGTCCTCCTCCCTCCATCCATCACCGGCTTTGATATTCTCTTCTCCCACACAGCAGCCCCTCCCATCCTCCTCTTCCTCCTCCTCGACCATCTCCACTCTCCCCTCTTCCCAACAAGCCCCCGCCTCCTCTTCTTCCCTTTCCTCTTCCTCTTCTTCCTTGTCCTCCTCCCCTCCATCACCGGCTTTGGTATTCTCTTCTCCCACACAGCCTCCTCCGTTCGTCACTTCCTCCCACATGTGTCCCTCACCTTACCTTTCCCCCTCTTCCTCCTCCCTCTCCTCGTCCGTTCATCCCCCCCCTCACCCTCCCATGATCCCCCGTTGACCGCGACCTGGCCTCGGGGTCAAACTTGTCATCTACGCTCGCTGTCTCGGCAGTTGTGCTTTCCTTTTGTGCTCTCCAGCATATCCTGAGTGCTAAGTGTTATATTCACTTAAACACATTCTCCCTTGCACACTTGCTCATCCCTTCTGCCCACACCCTACACCTCCCCTACACCTCCTCACAACACTGTGGTGCACATACAACTCCTTCCTAACTGTATTAAGCTCCTTCTTAACTTTACTACACATAATTTACATATTATTTTCCAAGAAGTTTACTAGGAGGTCCTTGTTTTCAGGCTGATTTTCTTTCATTGTTTCGGTCCGTAAATTCCCGCGCGGCGTATACCCAGCCGCGCGGAAGGCGAAATTCCCTGGAGACCCTTTGTTTTTTCCTCCCCTACCCGGCCGCGTGAATCCCCTAGAGGGAAGTCTAACGAGAACACCTGCCCGAGTCAGACAGGAGGGAGTTAATCGTTCCCACCTGACCTACTGCCACTCATTCTCTCTGAAGTTAAAAGGTAACAAAACATAACAAAAGATAACAATAAAAGATATGGCTTCATCACTACGCAAATGCCCCGGGTGCAAAGGACGCTTCGCCCCACAATATTTTGATAAGGGGGCGGAGTCATGTAGACACTGTCAAATGGAAAAGAGGATCTCAGATTTAGAGAGGGGTTTATCAGTGCCTTTAAGCGTTGAACCAACGTCCCCCTCTACCCGCTCCCACCCCCGCTGCTTCTTCCTTTTCTTCATCTTCTTCTTCTTCTTCCTCTTTCTCTTCCTCTTCTTCTTCTTTGCCTTCCTCTTCTTCTCTTACTCCGACTGCCTCCACCCCTTCTTCATCTCCCTCCTCCCTCTCCTCCACCCTCCCAGGGGTCCGGACGAGAGCCATGGCCCGCAAGGTGAGGTCTTCTTCTTCTTCTTCTTCTTCTTCTTCTTCTTGTGTTACCGCTTCCACTGCGTGCCCATCCATCTCCTTCTCGTCCCCCACGTCCTCCTTCTCCTCCTCCTCCCCCCCTCCTCATCGTCCCCCTCCCCCTCCCCCTCCTCCTCCTCCTCCTCCTCCTCTTCCCTCTCCTCCTCCTCCTCCTCCTCTGCTTCTTCTTCTCCTTCTTCTTCTTCTTCTTCTTCTTCTTCTTCTTCTTCTTCTTCTTCTTCTTCTTCTTCTTCTTCTTCTTCTTCTTCTTCTTCTTCCACCTCCTGCCCCGCTCATCCATCTCCTCGCCCCCTCGTCCTACTCCTCCACTCCCTCCTCCTCCTCCTCTGCTTCTTCTACGCCTTCTTCGTCTTCTTTTTCCTCTCATTCTTCCTCCTCCTCCTCCTCCTCCTCCGCCTCCTCCCCTTCCCCCTCCTCCTCCTCCTCTTCCTCCTCCTCCTCATCATCATCATCATCATCTCCTTCTTCTCCTGCTTCTTCTCCTTCTTCTTCTTCCTTCTCTTCACCTCCTTCTTCCTCCTCCTCCTCCTCCTCCCCTCTAGCTTGCAGGCGTAGACGGAAGACCATCCTCCCAGCCGTCTCCTGTGAAGACGGATCACACTTCAACGGATCAAGGGTCAACACCAAGGTTAACATAAAACTGGTGGGTGACAGCATTGTTAGAGAACAACTGACTGAGCTTTGTGGACGGAGTATCAAGAACAGAAGACGCTACTGTATTCCTGGTGCAAAACTAGAAGATAGAAGAAGCGGTAGACTTCGTCTCAGACCGCACGGAACAGGACACACTCTTTGTTTTGCACGCTGGCACGAACAACGTTCAAACAATGCCCACGGAGGAAATTATAGCTGACTACCGACGAGTAATCCGCCGCTTCAAGGAAAAGTCACGCCACATCATTGTCTCCGGGATTCTCCCGAGAATCAGCGCCTTCACAGGCTTCCACATCAACCTAACGAGTCTGTCTCTGATGATCTTCTCGAAGATTTTTCCCGCCACTGAGGTCAAGCTGATTGGTCTGTAGTTTAGGGCCACACTTTTGTCTCCCTTTTTGTAGATCGGTGTTACGTTCCCTTGTTTCCAGTCTTTCGGGACTTTGTTTTCTTGTAGTGACAGATTGTAGATGGCGGTGAATGGCTTGAGGATTTGCTGCTTGAGTTCCTTGAGCAGCCTGGGTGACAAGTCGTCGGGTCCGGTAGACTTGTTTGTCTCGAGTTTGTCTAGGTACTTTTTCACATCCCTTTCGTTGACTGTGCCAATTTTTAGGGGAGTGATTCCCATCGGTGGGGAAGGGCTCTCGGGTACGGACTGGGTATTCTCGACCGTGAACACAGACGCGAAGTTCCTGTTTAGGATTTCGACCATTTGTCTAATGTCCTGTGTTAGTACGTCACTTTCATCTTTTAGGGGACCGATATTGCTTTTTGTCTTCTTTTTGGTTCTTATAATTTATACGTGAAGAACTTTTTCGGGTTGGACTTGGCTTCGCGTGCAATTTGCTTTTCATAGTCGCGTTTACGCTGGCGAATGAGTGCTCTGCAAGCTCCGAGGCTTTGATGGTACTGTTCGCGTGCCTCGTCAGTGCTGTTTTCCTTTAGCAAGTTGTATTTTCTCTTCTTCAAATTAATCGCCCGTCGAACTTGGGTAGTCATCCATGGTGTGCTTGTGGCATTATTTGTTCTCCTTGTCTTCATGGGAACAGTCGTTCTCTCTACCTCCATGAGTTTGTTCTTAAAGCCGTTCCACGCGCCGTCCACCGGAGTGAGGTTCATGGGTTCCCAAGTTGTCTGGGTTAGCAGCTCACGAGCGAAGTTAAAATTGGCCTTTTTGTAGTCTGGAATCTTGGACGTGTTTTCGGTGAGTTCATGGTCTGTTCTGATCGTTAAGCGAATTAGGTGATGGTCGCAACCATCCAGTTTTTCGCCGACTTGACATTCACGTGTGAGATCTGAATCACTCACGAGTACTAGATCTAATAAGTTATTTTCCCTCGTCGATTGGGTAACAATCTGAGTAAGAAAAGTGTCCTCTAACATTTCGAGCAATCTGTTACCCTCCCGAGCTCCAATCATCGTGGTCCAGTCATTGTTGGAACAGTTAAAGTCCCCGATAATGACTGACTGTTTGTTTTGTGTTATGGTGTGAATTTCCTCGTACATCGCTTCGTCGTCAGCTGCTTGTTGCTTTGGAGGTCTGTAAACGGTTCCAATCGTTATTTTGTTGTGCTTGCTAGTCTCCAGTTCAACATATACAGTATCATATTTCTCTTAGTCTTCTTTGGTTATTTCCACGGCAGGGTATTTGTTCTTGACGTAACAGATAACACCTCCTCCTTTCTTGTGAAGTCTGTTTTTGTAGAAGCTCTCGTATCCCGGAATTGAGAATTCGGTCATTAGGTGGTCAGAGGTGGCCCACGTTTCGGTGATGGCAATCACGTCCGGACTTTCTACGTCAACATAGGCAAGTAGCTCATCCCGTTTGGGTATTAAGCTCCGCGCGTTGGTGTATAGGACAGAAATGTCCTTCTTGACTTCAACGCTTCGAGGCACAGTAGTCTAGTGTCTGCTTGTGTTTTCTGTTGGGGGCCTTGGTGTGTAATGAGCGGTCCCTACTGGTTGGTTGTTTACGATACTTTGGTGTCCCTCCTAGTTGATGGGTTAAGCCCCAAAATAAGGCTCTTGACTTCAAGTCATGATGCAAAGGTTTCCTTGTGCATGGAAGTTCCTTAGGGTAATAGAAAAAAAATTATCCAAAGACACAAGTGAGATCTCATTTTGTATATGAAATATAAGCCTTTTAAAAATGGCCGCCGAAAAGACACTAGATCCCATATCTTTGCTTCTTGTATAGCTATAATGACAAAAATGGTGTCAAAGTGTACATTTTTGGGGTCAAGGAATCCATTAAAAAAGTTTTTAAGGTAAAAAAAGCAAACTTTTTCTCTGTGCAATAACTATGAAGGTAAAACATGGAAAAATATGGCTAAAATTTATATTTATAATTTGGACGTTTTTTTCCGTCAGGTTGATTTGACATTTTCCTTCAAATGCATTGTGAATAAGCTCTCATATCCTATTCACCTGGATCTTAAGGTTTTGAAACTTTGATGCAGCTGCCTACGGTTATATTATGGTTACCTTTGGATACACTACAAACACAGGCAATTGATAGACAAATTGTTACAAAATGTTTATTGTTTTATGGGTGCAAGTGAAGTGATCTTGAAAAACCTAGGGGAGATATTTTCCCTCAATGCTTAGTGTCTAAACATCACACTGCAGATTTGTATTCAGATATCTGCACCACTGCGAGAACACGAAGCTTTACATCCGCAGAGAGACATGCAAGGCTGCCTCTGCATGCAGCATTTGCACGGGGCCCTACAGTCTGTTTTGCACTGACAAATGACCATCTCTGGCAAATTCTGTGAAATAGTTGGAGTTGTTGTGTAAACAGGGGTTGGTGCTGCATCTGCAGGTCCTGCTGCCATCCCACTGCAGTGGTGATACTGGAACTGGATCTTTGACCAGTGTGTTTCCCCACACATGTCCACTCTGGAATCAAAGACATTGTTAAAGATAAATGTATATATACAAAGATACAAATATGTGCAGGCATTTTTCTGAGAAATTTGCATGTTATACATTTAAACAAAACTCTTTTACCTGATAAGCTACTCGAAGGAGGTGCTGATGGAGTGCATCACTGCTTGGGGCATGTTGTTGAAATCTCTTCCTTTGTGACCGAAAAGTAATAGACTATCAGAATACAAAGTTCAAATGTTCTCACTGTATACACCATACATCTTTATAACAAATCTCTGAAGTACTGTTGTGCCTTTGAATCATATCATATGTAGGACCAGGACCTGACAGCTGTTGCAGAGGCAAGGTAAGTTCAGGTAGGGACTGCCACACAGACCAGGCTGTCCTCTTACCTTTACCAAAAAAAGCTGATGTGGTATCACACCCTGTCATTGCGTGAAATGCTGATAATGCCATTGCTTTAGATGGTCCAAGACTTTGAGAAATGACATGTGCTGGAATGTACCTGTAGGGAAAAAGAAATGAGTTATTCACTGGCCAAATGAAATACATGCTATATCATAAGTATATCTAATACATTTGAACTGACTGTACCTGAAGTGGCGACCTGTTCCAAAGGCAATCCATAGTTCTTCAATCTTGTTCCCAAGGGTCACGAAGGTGGTAATGCCAAGCACCACAACATCACTGTCATTGCTGCGAACAATCACTTTATGATGTCCAGCAAGGGTAGCTGCAGCCACATGCAGAAATACCCGAGTATCTGCTTCCTCATGTGTGCAAGGAGCTAGTGCATTAAGGTCTATGCCAGCTGGTGAACTTACACAATCCCCAAGCATAGTGGTGAAAAGTTCCTTTCCCTGAAACAAAAAATTGTAAATGTGGGTGTGCCAATGAAGTTGTATTTATTGACTACAGCATTTAGTAAAATGACTCTAGAGATACATCAATTTCTTTATCAATACCTGTGGAAGTTGCATGAGCTTCAAACTTTTGGCCAGCTCACAAACAACTCCTGCTTGTTCAGGTCAACACGTAGGAAGGCAGCCCAATTTCCCGGAGTTTTGTTGAGAGAGTAACCTCCTTCTTGCACCTGTGCCTCTTTGCTCTCGAGTTCTGACTTCAGACTTGTCTTGGAGTACACATCCCAGACAATATCCACACGATCATTGGTTTTAAACCAGGAAAGTATGTATGGTGCAAAGACATCTGAGAAATAGCATCCAATGGTCTCTGCACTTCCAGGGCGAAGCATCTGAACAAGGACAGCACCATCCAGCACAGCTGCAGTTGTCACTGGTCTGTGGTTATCAAGATCTCTTGAACAATACAGTCTAGAATCGCACTCTTGGTACCATGATGCATTTGTCCCTTCCGAGTGAGAGAAGGTGGATGTGGAGAATTTTCATGTGAGAACACTTCCTCATTAGTGTTGCGACCAGAATGAACAGCCAACAGTAGTTGGGTCACTTTTTGCTTGCTGGTCCTTGACAACAGCCACCTCTGATTTTTTGTGTGATTGGTCACTGGAAGCCTTGAACAATTTTAGCCTGGTGTGGGTTACTGGAGCGGTGAATGCCTCTTCCTGTGATCTCATTCGCTTGTCAACAAATTCTTGGTATCTCTTGCTTCCAATGTCCTTCACCTTCCTACATTGTCAACAACGTCTTGGGGCATGATGACTGATTTATCTAAGTCCAGCAGGTCCCCACTGTCCTCCATGAAGGATTTCCAAGGTCCTCAAAGGCATCCACTAGTGCAAGAACAGCAGTCTGAAAAAAGGCAAGTACCAATTTACAAATCATGCATATCACTGAAGATCACAAAGGTTTTCTCAAGTTGCAATACACCAGAAAATTACCTTGTAATCAGCTTGAAACTTTCGGAATTGTTCATGGTGCCTCTGTTCTTCTGACTTCTTTGTGCCTCAAATTCTCGCACTAGGCGTGCCATCTCAGGGCGAACAACCTGCTCCCTGCAAACGGGGGTTGGATCATCCAGGTTCTCCCTGACCCCAGCCTGATTCTTGAGCCAGTCAATGAGTTGCTCATGCATCTGGTCATGTGGGATCTTGGAGAATGCTCGTCTTGACTTCTGTCCCATAAAGTGTGAAACTGTGTTTTTGAGGCGTTGAAGGACACCAGGTTCTTCTTGCCCCAATCGGAAATAATAGTAGGTCTGAGGCTAAGCGTTCTGCAGCCTCCAGCCTTGAGTCGCTAAGTTCCTGAAGGGTGGGTCTTCTATTAAAGAAGTTGAATAATGAAGTGGAATCATCGGCGTAGGAATGGATAGGACAGTTCGTTTTGGAAAGAAGATCATCAATGAACAACAGAAAAAGAGTGGGAGATAGGACAGAACCCGGTGGGACACCACTGTTAATAGAGTTGGGAAGAACAGTGACCGTCTACTACAGCAGAAATAGAACGGTCAGAAAGGAAACTGGAGATAAAGGTACAGAGAAGGATAGAAACCGTGGGAGGGTAGTTTTAGAAAGCAAGATTTGTGCCAGACCCTATCAAAAGCTTTTGATATGTCAGCGCAATAGCAAAAGTTTCACTGAAACGGCTAAGAGAGGATGACCAGAGTCAGTTAAGAAGGCTAGGAGATCACCAGTGGAACGCCCTTGCGGAACCCATACTGGCGATCAGATAGAAGGTCAGAAGTGGAAAGGTGCTTTTGAATCTTGCGGTTGATTGATTCAAAAACTTTAGACAAACAAGAAAGTAAAGCAATAGGACGGTAGTTTGAGGGATTGGGCGGTCACCCTTCTTGGTACAGGCTGTGTGAAGGCATACTTCCAGCAAGAAGGAAAGGTAGATGTTGACGAGCAGAGGCGAAAGAGTTTGACCAGGCAGGGTGACAGCACGGAGGCACAGTTTTAAGGACAATGGAGGCACTCCATCAGGTCCATAAGCCTTCTGAGGATTGAGGCCAGAGGGCATAGAAAACATCATTTTGAAGAATCTTTATAACAGGCATAAAGGAGTCAGAGGGGGGATGAGTGGGAGGAATATACCCAGAATCGTCCAGAGTGGAGTTTTTAGAAAAAGGTTGAGAGAAGAGTTCAGCCTTAGAGATAGATGAGACGGCAGTGTTGCCGTCAGGACTGAGGAGTGGAGGGAAAGATGAAGAAGTGAAGTTGGAGGAGATGTTTTTGGCTAGATGCCAGAAGTCACGGAAGAGTTAGAAAGCAAAGGTTTGACATTTTCTATTAATGAAAGAATTTTTGGTTAGTCGGAGAATAGATTTGGCACGATTTCTGGCAGAAATGTAAAGTTCATAATTAGCATTAGTTTGAAGGCTTTGGTATCTTTTGTGAGCTACCTCTCTATCATTGACAGCACGAGAACAAGCGTGATTAAACCAAGGCTTTTTAGCGTGAGGAGTAGAGAAAGAACGAGGAATGTATGCCTCCATTCCAGAGACAATCACCTCTGTGATGCGCTGAGCACACACAGAGGGGTCTCTATCCTGGAAGTAACAATCATTCCACGGGAAATCGGAAAGTACATCCTCAGGTCGTCCCACCGAGCTGAAGCAAAATGCCAGAAGCATCGCCTCTTCGGTGGGTCAGAGGTTGTACAGGAGCGATAGGACAGGATGCAGAAATAAGATTGTGATCGGAGGAGCCCAACGGAGAACAGTTTGACAGAATAAGCAGAAGGGTTTGAGGTAAGGAAGAGGTCTAGAATGTTGGGCCGATCTCCAAGACAGTCAGGTATACGTGTAGGGTGCTGGACCAACTGCTCTAGGTCGTTGAGGATATGCAAAGTTGTGGCTTGTTCACCAGGATGGTCAGTGAAAAGAGGATGAAAAGCCAAAGCTGGTGGTGAACATTGAAATCTCCTAGGATGGAGATTTCAGCGAAGGAGAGTGGGTCAAGATGTGCTCCACTTTAAATTCAAATAGTCAAAGAATTTTACATAGTTGGTAGAGTTAGGTGAGAGATAAACAGCACAGATGTATTTAGTAATAGAATGACAGTGAAGTCTTAACCAGATGGTGGAAAATTCAGAAGAGTCAAGGTCGTGGGCACGAGAGCAAGTGATGTCGTTGCGCACGTAGGCGCAACATCCAGCTTTGGATTGAAATTTAGGATAGAGATGGTAGGAGGGAACAGAGTAGAGATTGCTGTCAGTAGCCTCAGAAACCTGTGTTTCGGTAAGGAAGAGAAGGTGAGGTTTAGAGGAGGAGAGATGATGTTCCACAGAATGAAAATTAGAGCGAAGACCGCGAATGTTGCAGAAATTCAGAAGAAAGAGGTTCGAGGAGTTATCAAGACACCTCTCAGGTCGGCAACCAGAAGGGAGTCCCCTGAATTTGTGGTCCCCCAGGCAGGGGACCACAATACAGTACACACAATAAAATAACGTAATTTTTTATGAAAATGTATATACAAAATACACATAAAATAATGTAAATTTGTATAAAAATATATAAACAAATACACATAAAATAATGTAAATTTGGATAAAATATATATACAAAATAAACCTTAAATAATGTAAATATGTATAAAAAATATATACAAACTACACATAGAATAATGTTAAATCGTATGAAAATAAATAAAGAGAATATCAATAAAATAATGTAAATTTGTATGAAAATAAAGCTGCAAAATATCCATATAATAACGCATATTTGCATAAAAATATATATAGAAAAATAGATATAAAATAATTAAATTTGTATTAAAATAAATAAACAAAATGCACGTATAATAAAGAAAATTTGTATTGAAATAGATATGCAAAATACACATCAATAATGTAGATTTGTATCAAAATATATATACGAATACTCATAAAATAGAGTAAATTTGTATGAAAATATACATACAAAATAGATATACAAAATACACATCTAACATTAAATTTGTATTTAAATACATGTACAAAAAACACATAAAATAATGTAGATTTGTATGAAATGAAAACAAATACATTTCATATAAAATATATATACAAAATACACATAGAATAATGTAAAATCATACCAAATAAATACCCAGAATATCAATAAAATACAATAATGTAAATTTGTATTGAAAAAATATGCAAAATACACATAAAACAATGTAAATTTGTTTCAAAATATATATACGAATACTCATAAAATAACGTAGATTTCTATAGAAATATATATACAAAATACATTTGAAATAATGTAAATACGTATAAAAAATATATATACAAAATACACATTAAATAATGTTAATTCGTGTCAAAATAAAAAAAAAAATATCAGGAAAAGAATGTGTATTTGTGAAAATAGATATACAAAATACACATAAAATAACCTAAATTTGTAAAAACTATATACAAAATACACAAAATAATTTAAACTTGTATGAAAGTAAATATACAAAAACATAAAATTTGGTAAATTTGTATTGAAATACATATACAAAATACACATAAAATAATGTAAATTTGAATGAAAATATATAAACATATAGACTTAAAATAACGTAAATTTGTATCAAATATATATACAAAAAACACATTAAATAATGTAAATATGTATAAAAAAATATATACAAAACACAAATAAAATAATGTAAAATAGTATGAAAATAAATACAGAAAATATTAATAAAATAATGTAAATTTGTATGAAAATTAAGATTCAAAATACCCATGTCAAGTGTATTCGTATATATATTTTGAAACAAATTTAAATTGTTTATATGTTTTTGCATATCTATTTTTGTATTCTGTATTTATTTTTGTTATACATAGAATAATGTAAAATCGTATCAAAATAAGTACACAGAATATCAATAAAATAATTTAAATTTGTATGAAAACAAAGATGCAAAATACCCATAAGATAAGCATATTTTTTTTTTTAAATACATATACAAAAATACACATAGAATAATTAAATTTGTATTAAAATTAATATGCAAAATGCACACATACAATAAGGTAAATTTGTATTGAAAAAAAACGCAAAATACAAATAAAACATTGTAAATTTGTTTCAAAATATATATACGAATACACATAAAATAACGTAGATTTCTATAGAAATATATATAAAATATACACATAAAATTATGTAAATACGTATAAAAATATATATATAAATTACATATTAAGTAATGTAAATTCGTGTCAAAATAAATAAACAAAATATCATGAAAAGAATGTGTATTTGTATGAAAATAAATAATAGATAATAAATTTGTATGAAATATATATGCAAGATATACATTAAATAATGTAAATATGTATAAAAAAAATATATACAAAAAACAAATAGAATAATGTAAGATCGTATCAAAATAAATACACCGAATATTGATAAAATAATGTAAATTTGTATGAAAATATATAAACAAATACACATAAAATAATGTAAATTTGGATAAAATATATATACAAAATAAACCTTAAATAATGTAAATATGTATAAAAAATATATACAAAATACACATAGAATAATGTTAAATCGTATGAAAATAAATAAAGAGAATATCAATAAAATAATGTAAATTTGTATGAAAATAAAGCTGCAAAATATCCATATAATAACGCATATTTGCATAAAAATATATATAGAAAAATAGATATAAAATAATTAAATTTGTATTAAAATAAATAAACAAAATGCACGTATAATAAAGAAAATTTGTATTGAAATAGATATGCAAAATACACATCAATAATGTAAATTTGTATCAAAATATATATACGAATACTCATAAAATAGAGTAAATTTGTATGAAAATATACATACAAAATAGATATACAAAATACACATCTAACTAGTTAAATTTGTATTTAAATACATGTACAAAAAACACATAAAATAATGTAGATTTGTATGAAATGAAAACAAATTCATTTCATATAAAATATATATACAAAATACACATAGAATAATGTAAAATCATACCAAATAAATACCCAGAATATCAATAAAATAATGTAAATTTGTATGAAAATAAAGATGCAAAATACCCATAAAATAAAGCATATTTTTATAAAAATACCTACACAAAAATACACATAGATTAATCAAATTTGTATTAAAATTAGTATACAAAATGCTCATACAATAATGTAAATTTGTATTGAAAAATATGCAAAATACACATAAAACAATGTAAATTTGTTTCAAAATATATATACGAATACTCATAAAATAACGTAGATTTCTATAGAAATATATATACAAAATACATTTGAAATAATGTAAATACGTATAAAAATATATATACAAAATACACATTAAATAATGTTAATTCGTGTCAAAATAAATAAAAAAAATATCATGAAAAGAATGTGTATTTGTATGAAAATAGATATACAAAATACACATAAAATAACCTAAATTTGTAAAAAACTATATACAAAAATACACAAAAATAATTTAAACTTGTATGAAAGTAAATATACAAAAAACATAAAATTTGGTAAATTTGTATTGAAATACATATACAAAATACACATAAAATAATGTAAATTTGAATGAAAATATATAAACATATAGACTTAAAATAACGTAAATTTGTATCAAATATATATACAAAAAACACATTAAATAATGTAAATATGTATAAAAAAATATATAC
Source organism: Eriocheir sinensis (assembly GCF_024679095.1). NCBI lineage: Eukaryota > Metazoa > Arthropoda > Malacostraca > Decapoda > Varunidae > Eriocheir > Eriocheir sinensis. Next base: position 10,342,192 of record NC_066562.1, read on the forward strand.
AAAACACAAATAAAATAATGTAAAATAGTATGAAAATAAATACAGAAAATATTAATAAAATAATGTAAATTTGTATGAAAATTAAGATTCAAAATACCCATGTCAAGTGTATTCGTATATATATTTTGAAACAAATTTAAATTGTTTATATGTATTTTGCATATCTATTTTTGTGTATTCTGTATTTATTTTTGTTATACATAGAATAATGTAAAATCGTATCAAAATAAGTACACAGAATATCAATAAAATAATTTAAATTTGTATGAAAACAAAGATGCAAAATACCTATAAGATAAGCATATTTTTTCTTTTAAATACATATACAAAAATACACATAGAATAATTAAATTTTTATTAAAATTAATATGCAAAATGCACACATACAATAAGGTAAATTTGTATTGAAAAAAAACGCAAAATACAAATAAAACATTGTAAATTTGTTTCAAAATATATATACGAATACACATAAAATAACGTAGATTTCTATAGAAATATATATACAAAATACACATAAAATTATGTAAATACGTATAAAAATATATATATAAATTACATATTAAGTAATGTAAATTCGTGTCAAAATAAATAAACAAAATATCATGAAAAGAATGTGTATTTGTATGAAAATAAATAATAGATAATAAATTTGTATGAAATATATATGCAAGATATACATTAAATAATGTAAATATGTATAAAAAATATATATACAAAAAACAAATAGAATAATGTAAGATCGTATCAAAATAAATACACCGAATATTGATAAAATAATGTAAATTTGTATGAAAATAAAGATGCAAAATTCCCATCAATTAGCGCATTTCTTAAAAAAATATATATACCAAAATACACATAAAATATTTAAATTTGTATTGAAATAAATATACAAAATGCACATACAATAAGGTAAACTTCTATTGAAAGAGATATGCAAAAACACATATAAAACAAAGTAAATTTGTTTCAAAATATATATTCGAATACTCATAAAATAACGTAGATTTCTATAAAAATATATATACAAAATACACATAAAATTAGGTAAATACGTATAAAAAAATGTAAACAAAATACACATAAAATAATATAAATTCGAAACAAAATAAATAAACAAAATACCAATAAAAGAAAGAGTATTTGTATAAATATAAATGTACAAAATACACATACAAAATAAACATAAAATAAGGTAAATTTGTAATGAGATATATGTACAAAATACACATAAAATAATGTAAATTTATATGAAAATATATATACAAATACACATAAAATTTTGTATATCTATTTTCATGCAAATTTAATTACTTTTGTGTATATAGTTTTATACAAATTTACGTTATTTGTGCATTTATATATTTATATTATACAAATACATTCTCTTATTATTTTGTTTATTTATATTTATACAATTTACATTATTTATATGTATTATATACATTTTGATTCGTATTTACTTAATTTTATTTTATATTGTATATATATATTTATAGAAATCTACGTTATTTATATGTTTATATCTTATTTTGAAAATGTACATTATATTATTAATATTCTGTATATATTTTGATACGATTTTATATATACTATTTGTGTTTTGTATATTTTTTACAAATTTTCATTATTTAAGTGTATTTTTTATATTTTATTCAAATTAACGTCATTTTAAGTGTATTTGTATATATATTTTCATTCAAATTTACATTATTTAAGTGTGTTTTTTGTATATACATATAGAGTAAATTTCTATGAAAATATATATTCAAAATACATATAAAATTATGTAAATAAGTATAAAAATATATATATCAAATACACCTAAAAAAATGAAAATTCGTATCAAAATAAATAAACAAAATTCCGATAAAAGAAATTTATATAAAACTATATACAAAAATACTCAGAAGTAATTAAATTTGTATGAAAATATATACAAACTTCACACAAAATCAGCTAAATTTGAATTGAAATATATATACAAAATACAGGAAATAAAGTAAATTTGTATCAAAATATTTATACAAATACACATATAATAACGTAAATTTGTATGAAAATATATAAACAAAAAACACATTAAATAATGAAAATACGTATAAAAATATGTACAAAATACACATATAATCATGTAATTCGTATCAAAATAAATAAACAAAATACCAATAAAATAATATAAATTTGTATGAGTAAACGAGTATGTTGCATATTTTTTCAATACAATTTTATCTTATTATATACGCATTTTGTATATTAATTTTAATATAAATTTAATTATTTGATGCGTATTTTTGTATCTGTATTTTTATAAACATATGCTTTATTTTTTGGGTATTTTGCATCTTTATTTTCATACAAATTTACATTATTTTATTGATATTCTGCTCATTCATTTTGATACGAATTGACATTGTTCTATGTGTATTTTGTATATATTTTTCATACAAATTTACGTTATTTTATGTGTATTTGCTTATATATTTTGACACAAATTTACAATATTTTATGGGTATTTTGTATATACATTTCAAAAGAAATTTACCTAGTTTTATGTGTATTTTGTATATCTGTTTTCATGCAAACTCAAATTATTTCTATGTATTTTTGTATATATTTTAATACAAAATTTAGTTATTTGTATTTTGTAAATTTATTTTCATTCAAATATATATTATTTTATTGGTGTTTTGTTGATTTATATTGATACGAATTTACATTATTTTATATGTACTTTGTATATATATATTTTTATACGCTTTTACATTATTTAATATTTATTTTGAATATATATTTTTATACAAATTCATCGTATTTTATGTGTATTTGTATATATATTTTTATATAAATTTACATTATTTTATGTGTATTTTGTACATATATTTTTTTACAAATCTACCTTATTTTATGTTTATTTTGTATGTGTATTTTCTATATTTATATATATCCAAATACACATTCTTTTATTGGTATTTTGTTTATTTATTTTAATTCGAGTTTACTTTATTTTATGTGTATTTTGTATACATTTTTTTTATACGTATTTACTTAATTTTATGTGTATTTTGTATATATATTTTTATAGAAATCTACGTTTTTTATTTGTATTCGTATATATATTTTGAAACAAATTTACATTGTTTTATATGTATTTTTGCATATCTCTTTCAATACAAATTTACCTTATTGTATGTGCATTTTGTATATTTATTTCAATGCAAATTTAAATATTTTATGTGTTTTTTGGTATATATATTTTTATAAGATTACGAAAATTTGAATAAAAATATATACAAAAAAAAATTTCAATTTGTATGAAAATAGATATACAAAATAAATATATAAATAGTTAAATTTGTATTTAAATATTTGTACAAAATAAACATAAAATAATGTAAATTTGTATGAAATGAAAACAAATTCACATAAAATTCGCGTCAAAATAAATCAACAAAATATCAATAAAAGAATGTGTATTTGTATGAAAATAGATAAACAAAATACACATAAAATAACCTAAATTTGTATCAAACTATATACAAAAATAAACAAAAATATTTTAAATTTGTATAAAAATAAATATACAAAATACACATCAAATTAGGTAAATTTGTATTGAAATACATACACAAAATACACATAAAATAATGTAAATTTGAATGAAAATACATAAACAAATACACTTAAAATAACGTAAATTTGTATAAAAAAATATGTACAAAACACAAATAGAATAATGTAAAATCGTATCAAAATAAATACACAGAATATTAATAAAATAATGTAAATTTGTATGAAAATAAAGAAGCAAAATACCCTTAAAATAACGCATTTATAAAAAAAAATATACCAAAAAACACATCAAAATTTTTTATTTGTATTAAAATAAATATACAAAAAACACATACAATAAGGTAAATTTGTATTGAAATAGATATGCAAAATACATATAAAACAATGTAAATTTGTTTCAAAATATATATACGAATTCACATAAAATAACGTACATTTCTATAAAAATATATATACAAAATACACATAAAATGAAGTAAATACGTATAAAAAAAATGTATACAAAATACACATAAAATAATGTAAATTCGTATCAAAATAAATAAACAAAACACTAATAAGAGAATGTGTATTTGTATAAATATAAATATACAAAATACACATAAAATAACGTAAATTTATATAAAACTATATAAAAAAATACACACAAGTAATCAAATTTGAATGAAAATATATACAAAATACACACAAAATAAGCTAAATTTGAATTGAAATATATATACAAAATACATGAAATAAAGTAAATTTGTATCAAAATATTTATACAAATACATATAATAACGTAAATTGTATGAAAATATATAAACAAAATACACATTAAATAATGTAAATACGTATAAAAAAATATGTAGAAAATACGCATATAATCATGTAATTCGTATCAAAATAAATAAACAAAATACCAATAAAATAATATAAATTTGTATGAGTAAACGTGTATGTTGCATATTTTTTCAATACAAATTTACCTTATTATATACGCATTTTGTATATTAATTTTAATATATGTGTATTTGAATATATATTTTGATACAAATTTACATTATTTTATGTATTTTCTATATTTATTTCAATTCAAATTTAGCTTATTTTATGTCTTTGTATATCTATTTTCATACAAATTTAATTATTTTTGTTTATTTTTGTATATAGTTTTATACAATTTTACGTTATTTTATGTGTATTTTGAATATTTATATTTATACAAGTAAACATTCTTTTATTGGCATTTAGTTTATTTATTTTGATACGAGTTTACATTATTTTATGTATTTTGTATACATTTTCTTATACGTATTTACTTCATTTTATGTGTATTTTGTATATATATTTTTTATAGAAATCTACGTTATATAATGTGTAATCCTATATATTTTGAAACAAATTTACATTGTTTTATATGTATTTTGCATATCTATTTCAATACAAATTTACCTTATTGTATGTGCATTTTGTATATTCATTTTAAAACAAATTTAAATATTTTATGTGTATTTTGTTTTATATATTTTTATAAAAAAAAATGCGTTATTTTATGGGTATTTTCATCTTTATTTTCATACAAATTTACATTATTTTATTAATATTCTGTGTATTTATTTTGATACTGTTTTACATTATTCTATTTGTGTTTTGTATATATTTTTTATACATATTTACATTGTTTTATATGAATTTTGCATATCTATTTCAATACAAATTTACCTTATTGTATGTGCATTTTGTATATTTATTGTAATACAAATTTAAATATTTGATGTGTATTTTGGTATATATATTTTCATAAAAAATGCGTTGTTTTATGGGTATTTTGCATCTTTATTTTCATACAAATTTACATTATTTTATTAATATTCTGTGTATTTATTTTGATACTATTTTACATTTTTCTATTTGTGTTTTGTATATATTTTTTTATACATATTTACATTATTTAATGTGTATTTTCTATATATATTTCATACAAATTTTCGTTATTTTAAGCGTATTTGTTTATATATTTTTATTCAAATTTACATTATTTTATGTGTATTTTGTATATGTATTTCAATAGAAATTTAACTAGTTTTATATGTATTTTGTATATATATTTTTATACAAATTTAAATTATTTTTGTGTATTTTTTTAATACAGTTTTATACAAATTTACAATATTTTATGTGTATTTTGTATATCTATTTTCATACAAATACACATTCTTTTATTGATATTTTGTTTATTTATTTTGATGCGAATTTACATTATTTAATGTGTATTGTGTATATATATTTTTATACGTATTTACGTCATTTCATGTGTATTTTGTATATATATATTTCTATAGAAATCTACGTTATTTTATGTGTATTCGTATATATATTTTGAAACAAATATACATTGTTTTATGTGCATTTTGTATATTTTTTCAATACAAATTTCCCTTATTGTACGTGCATTTTGTATATTAATTTTAATACAAATTCAATTATTCTATGTGTATTCTTGTATATGTATTTTTAAAAAAATATGCTTTATTTTATGGGTATTTTGCATCTTTATTTTCATACAAAATTACATTATTTTATTGATATTCTGTGTATTTATTTTGATACGATTTTACATTATTTTATGTATATTTTGTATATCTATTTTATACAAATGTACGTTATTTTATGTGAATTTGTTTTCATTTCTACAAATTTACATTATTTTATGTGTATTTTGTACATGTATTTAAATACAAATTTAACTAATTATATGTGTATTTTGTATATCTATTTTCATACAAATTGAAATTTATTTTTTTGTTTTTTTGTATATACTTTTATTCAAATTTTCGTAATTTTATGTGTATTTTGTATATTTATTTTCCTACAAATATACGTTCTTTTATCGGAATTTTGTTTATTTATTTTGATACGAATTTTCATTTTTTAAGGTGTATTTGATATATATATTTTTATACTTATTTACATAATTTTATATGTATTTTGAATATATATTTTCATAGAAATTTACTCTATATGTATATACAAAAAAACACAAAAAACAATTTAAATTTGTATGAAAATAAATATACAAAATACACATAAAATTAGGTAAATTTGTATTGAAATACATATACAAAATACACTTAAAATAATGTAAATTTGAATAAAATTCTATAAACAAATACACTTAAAATGACGTTAATTTGTATAAAATATATATAAAAAATACACATTAAATAATGAAAATATATATAAAAAAATATATACAAAACACAAATAGTATAATATAAAATCGTATCAAAGTATATACACAGAATTTTAATAAAATAATGTACATTTGTATGAAAACTAAGATGCAAAATACCTATATAATAACGAATTTTTTATAAAATTATATATACCAAAATACACATAAAATGTTTGAATTTGTCTTAAAATAAATATACAAAATGCACATACAATAAGGTAAATTTGTATTGAAATAGATATGCAAAAAACATATAAAACAATGTAAATTTGTTTCAAAATATATATACGAATACACATAAAATAACGTAGATTATAAATATATATATACAAAATACAAATAAAATTAAGTAAATACAAATCAAAAATGTATACAAAATACACATAAAATAATGTAAATTCGTATAAATATAAATAAACAAAATACCAATAAGAGAATGTGTATTTGTACAAATATAAATATACAAAATGCACATTAATTAACGAAAATTTGAATAAAACTATATACAAAAATACACAGAAGTAATTAAATTTGTATGAAAATTGATATACAAAATACATACAAAGTAAGCTAAATTTGAATTGAAATATATATACAAAATATATAAAATAAAGTAAATTCGTTTCATAATTTTTTTAACAAATACACATATAATAACGTAAATTTGTAAAAAAAAATATATAAACAAAATACACATTAAGTAATGTAAATAGGTATAAAAAAATATTTACAAAATACACCAATAATCAAGTCATTCGTATCAAAATAAATAAACAAAAAAATAATTAAATAATGTAGATTTGTATGAGAAAACATATACAAAATACACATAAAATAACGTTTTAAGTTTCTATAAAAATATATGTACAAAAATGCACATAAAATTAGTTTGCATAAAAAAATATATACAAAACACACATTAGATAATGTAAATGAGTATAAAAATATGTATACAAAATACCTATGAAATAATCTAAACTCGTTTCGAGTTAAATTAAGAAAATAACAATAAAATAATGTAGTTTTGGATGAAAAAATATATAGAAAACACACATAAAATAACCTAAATTCAAATACAAATATACACATTAAATAATAAAAAATTGAATGAAATAAATATACAAAATAAACATAAAATAAGGTAAATTTGTAATAAAATATATGTAAGAATACACATAAAATAATATAAATTTGTATGAAAATATATATATACAAATACACATAAGATAACATGAATTTGTATAAAATTTGTTTCAAAATATATACGAATACACACAATAAAATAACGTAAATTTTTATGAAAATGTATATATAAAATACACATAAAATAGTTTAAATACGTAGAAAAATATATATACAAAATACACATAAAATAATGTAAATTCGTAAAAAATTAAATACACAAAATTCCAATAAAAGAATGTATATTTGTAGGAAAATATATATACAAAAAACAAAAAAAATAACTAAAATTTGTATAAAAATATATACAAAAATACACAAAAATAATTTAAATTTATTTGCAAATAGATATGCAAAATACACATAAAGTTAGGCAAATTTGTATTGAAATACATATATACAAAACTCAAATAAAATAATGTAAATTTGTATGAAAATATATAAACAAATACTTATAAAATCACGTAAATTTGGATAAAATATATATATATATATATATATATATATATATATATATATATATATATATATATATATATATATATATATATATATATATATATATATATATATATATATATATATATATATATATATATATATATATATATATATATATATACAAAATATACATTAAATATTTTAAATATGTATAAAATATATTATATTATATATATTTTTATTGATATTTACGTTATTTATGTGTATTTTGTATATGTTTTCTCATAGAAATTTACATTATTTTATTGGTATTTTGTCTATTTATTTTGATACGAATTACATGATTATTTGTGTATTTTTTACATTTTTTTATACGTATTTACTTTATTTAATGTGTATTTTGTTTATATATTTTTATACAAATTTACTTTATTATATGTGTATTTGTATAGGTATTTTGATACAAATTTACATTATTTTATGTATTTTGTATATATTTCAATTCAAATTTAGCTTATTTTATGTGTATTTTGTATATCTATTTATTTTAATACAAAATCAAATATTTTATATTTTTTCGTATTTATATTTTTATAAAAAATGCGTTATTTTATGGGTATTTTGCATCTTAATTTTCATACAAATTTACATTATTTTTTTAATATTTTCTGTATTTATTTTGATACGATTTTACATTATTATATTTGTGTTTTGTATATATTTTTTTTATACATATTTACATTATTTAATGTTTTTTTTGTATATATATTTGATACAAATTTACGTTATTTAAATTCTATATGTTTATATATTTTCATTCAAATTTACATTATTTTTTGTGTATTTTGTATATGTATTTCAATACAAATTTACCTATTTTTATATGTTTTTTGTACATTTATTTTTATACAAGTTTATATTATTTTTGTGTATATTTGTATATAGTTTTATACAAATTTAGGTTATTTTATGTGTATTTTGTATATCTATTTTCATACAAATACACATTCTTTTCATGATATTTTGTTTATTTATTTTGACACGAATTAGCATTATTTAATGTGTATTTTGTATATATATTTCTATAGAAATCTGCGTTATTTTATGTGTATTCGTATATATATTTTGAAACAAATTTACATTGTTTTATGTGTGTTTTGCATATTTTTTCAATACAAATTTACCTTATTGTATGTGCATTTTGTATATTAATTTTAATACAAATTTGATTAATCTATGTGTATTTTTGTATATGTATTTTTATAAAAATATGCTTTATTTTATGGGTATTTTGCATCTTTATTTTCATACAAATTTACATTATTTTATTGATATTCTGTGTATTTATTTTGATATGTTTTTACATTATTCTATGTGTATTTTGTATATATATTTTATATAAAATGTATTTGTTTTCATTTCATACAAATCTACATTATTTTATGTGTTTTTTGTACATGTATTTAAATACAAATTTAACTAGTTATATGTGTATTTTGTATATCTATTTTGTATGTATATTTTCATAGAAATTTACTCTATTTTATGAGTATTCGTATATATATTTTGATACAAACTTACATTATTAATGTGTATTTTGCATATCTATTTCAATACAAATTTACTTTATTGTACGTGCATTTTGTATATTTATTTTAATACAAATTTAATTATTTTATATGTTTTTTTGTATATATATTTTTATGCAAATATGCGTTATTATATGGATATTTTGAATCTTTATTTTCATACAAATTTACATTATTTTATTGATATTCTCTTTATTTATTTTGATACGATTTAACATTATTCTATTTTTTTTTGTATATATTTTTTTATACATATTTACATTATTTAATGTTCATTTTGTATATATATTTTATCCAAATTTACATTATTTTATGTGTATTTATTTATATATTTTCATTCATATTTACATTATTTTATGTATTTTTTGTATATATTTTTCTACGTATTTAAATTATTTTATGTGTATTTTGTATATACATTTTCATAAAAAAATTACGTTATTTTATTGTGTGTATAAGTATATATTTTGATACAAATTTTATACAAATTCATGTTATTTAATGTGTTATTTAATGTATATTTTCATACAAATGTATATTATTTTATGTGTATTTTTTCATATATTTCATTACAAATTTACCTTATTTTATGTTTATTTTGTATATTTATTTCATTCAAATTTAAATTATTTTATGTGTATATTTGTATTTGTATTTAGGTTATTTTATGTGTATTTTGTATATATATTTTCATCCAAAATTACATTATTATATTGGTATTTTCTTAATTTAATTTTATTCGAATTTAGATTATTTCATAGGTATTTTGTATATATATTTTAATACTCATTTACATTATCTATTGTGTGTTTTGAATATATATTTTTATGCAAATTTATTTTATGTTCATTTTTGTACATATATTTTTATAGAAATTTGCGTTATTTTATGTATATAGTTTTATATAAATTTACGTTATTTTATGTGCATTTTGTATATTTATATTTATACAAATACACATTCTTTTATTGGTATGTTGTTTATTTACATTTATACGATTTTACATTATTTTATGTGTATTTTGTATACATTTTTTTATACGTATTTACTTAATATTATGTGTATTTTGTATATGTATTTTTATAGAAATCTACGTTATTTTATGTGTATTCGTATATATATTTTGAAACAAATTTACATTATTTTATATGTATTTTGCATATCTATTTCAATACAAATTTACCTTATTATATGTGCATTATGTATATTTATTTTAATACAAATTCAAATATTTTGTGTGTATTTTGGTATCAATATTTTTATAAAAAATGCGTTATTTTATAGGTATTTTGCATCATAATCTTCATACAAATTTACATTATTTTATTAATATTATGTGTATATATTTTGATACGATTTTACATTATTCTATTTGTGTTTTGTATATATTTTTTTATACATATTTACATTATTTAATGTGTATTTTGATTATATATTTCATACAAATTTACGTTATTTTAAGTCTATATTTTCATTCAAATTTACATTATTTTTTGTGTATTTTGTATATGTATTTCAATACAAATTTACCTATTTTTATATGTTTTTTGTACATTTATTTTCATACAAGTTTATATTATTTTTGTGTATTTTTGTATATAGTTTTATACAAATTTAGGTTATTTTATGTGTATTTTGTATATCTATTTTCATACAAATACACATTCTTTTCATGATATTTTGTTTATTTATTTTGACACGAATTAGCATTATTTAATGTGTATTTTGTATATATATTTCTATAGAAATCTGCGTTATTTTATGTGTATTCGTATATATATTTTGAAACAAATTTACATTGTTTTATGTGTGTTTTGCATATTTTTTCAATACAAATTTACCTTATTGTATGTGCATTTTGTATATTAATTTTAATACAAATTTGATTAATCTATGTGTATTTTTGTATATGTATTTTGATAAAAATATGCTTTATTTTATGGGTATTTTGCATCTTTATTTTCATACAAATTTACATTATTTTATTGATATTCTGTGTATTTATTTTGATATGTTTCTACATTATTCTATGTGTATTTTGTATATATATTTTATATAAAATGTATTTGTTTTCATTTCATACAAATCTACATTATTTTATGTGTTTTTTGTACATGTATACAAATACAAATTTAACTAGTTATATGTGTATTTTGTATATCTATTTTGTATGTATATTTTCATAGAAATTTACTCTATTTTATGAGTATTCGTATATATATTTTGATACAAACTTACATTATTAATGTGTATTTTGCATATCTATTTCAATACAAATTTACTTTATTGTACGTGCATTTTGTATATTTATTTTAATACAAATTTAATTATTTTATATGTTTTTTTGTATATATTTTTATGCAAATATGCGTTATTATATGGATATTTTGCATCTTTATTTTCATACAAATTTACATTATTTTATTGATATTCTCTTTATTTATTTTGATACGATTTAACATTATTCTATGTGTTTTTTGTATATATTTTTTTTATACATATTTACATTATTTAATGTTCATTTTGTATATATATTTTATCCAAATTTACATTATTTTATGTGTATTTATTTATATATTTTCATTCATATTTACATTATTTTATGTATTTTTTGTATATATATTTTTCTACGTATTTAAATTATTTTATGTGTATTTTGTATATACATTTTCATAAAAAAATTACGTTATTTTATTGTGTGTATAAGTATATATTTTGATACAAATTTTATACAAATTCATGTTATTTAATGTGTTATTTAATGTATATTTTCATACAAATGTATATTATTTTATGTGTATTTTTTCATATATTTCATTACAAATTTACCTTATTTTATGTTTATTTTGTATATTTATTTCATTCAATTTTAAATTATTTTATGTGTATATTTGTATTTGTATTTAGGTTATTTTATGTGTATTTTGTATATATATTTTCATCCAAAATTACATTATTATATTGGTATTTTCTTAATTTAATTCGATACGAATTTAGATTATTTCATAGGTATTTTGTATATATATTTTAATACTCATTTACATTATCTAATGTGTGTTTTGAATATATATTTTTATGCAAATTTATTTTATGTTCATTTTGGTTTCGATATTTTTATAGAAATTTGCGTTATTTTATGTATATAGTTTTATATAAATTTACGTTATTTTATGTGCATTTTGTATATTTATATTTATACAAATACACATTCTTTTATTGGTATGTTGTTTATTTACATTTATACGATTTTACATTATTTTATGTGTATTTTGTATACATTTTTTTATACGTATTTATTTAATATTATGTGTATTTTATATATGTATTTTTATAGAAATCTACGTTATTTTATATATATTTTGAAACAAATTTACATTATTTTATATGTATTTTGCATATCTATTTCAATACAAATTTACCTTATTATATGTGCATTTTGTATATTTATTTTAATACAAATTCAAATATTTTGTGTGTATTTTGGTATCAATATTTTTATAAAAAATGCGTTATTTTATAGGTATTTTGCATCATAATTTTCATACAAATTTACATTATTTTATTAATATTATGTGTATATATTTTGATACGATTTTACATTATTCTATTTGTGTTTTGTATATATTTTTTTATACATATTTACATTATTTAATGTGTATTTTGATTATATATTTCATACAAATTTACGTTATTTTAAGTCTATATTTTCATTCAAATTTACATTATTTTTTGTGTATTTTGTATATGTATTTCAATACAAATTTACCTATTTTTATATGTTTTTTGTACATTTATTTTCATACAAGTTTATATTATTTTTGTGTATTTTTGTATATAGTTTTATACAAATTTAGGTTATTTTATGTGTATTTTGTATATCTATTTTCATACAAATACACATTCTTTTCATGATATTTTGTTTATTTATTTTGACACGAATTAGCATTATTTAATGTGTATTTTGTATATATATTTCTATAGAAATCTGCGTTATTTTATGTGTATTCGTATATATATTTTGAAACAAATTTACATTGTTTTATGTGTGTTTTGCATATTTTTTCAATACAAATTTACCTTATTGTATGTGCATTTTGTATATTAATTTTAATACAAATTTGATTAATCTATGTGTATTTTTGTATATGTATTTTTATAAAAATATGCTTTATTTTATGGGTATTTTGCATCTTTATTTTCATACAAATTTACATTATTTTATTGATATTCTGTGTATTTATTTTGATATGTTTTTACATTATTCTATGTGTATTTTGTATATATATTTTATATAAAATGTATTTGTTTTCATTTCATACAAATCTACATTATTTTATGTGTTTTTTGTACATGTATACAAATACAAATTTAACTAGTTATATGTGTATTTTGTATATCTATTTTGTATGTATATTTTCATAGAAATTTACTCTATTTTATGAGTATTCGTATATATATTTTGATACAAACTTACATTATTAATGTGTATTTTGCATATCTATTTCAATACAAATTTACTTTATTGTACGTGCATTTTGTATATTTATTTTAATACAAATTTAATTATTTTATATGTTTTTTTGTATATATATTTTTATGCAAATATGGATATTTTGCATCTTTATTTTCATACAAATTTACATTATTTTATTGATATTCTCTTTATTTATTTTGATACGATTTAACATTATTCTATGTGTTTTTTGTATATATTTTTTTATACATATTTACATTATTTAATGTTCATTTTGTATATATATTTTATCCAAATTTACATTATTTTATGTGTATTTATTTATATATTTTCATTCATATTTACATTATTTTATGTATTTTTTGTATATATTTTTCTACGTATTTAAATTATTTTATGTGTATTTTGTATATACATTTTCATAAAAAAATTACGTTATTTTATTGTGTGTATAAGTATATATTTTGATACAAATTTTATACAAATTCATGTTATTTAATGTGTTATTTAATGTATATTTTCATACAAATGTATATTATTTTATGTGTATTTTTTCATATATTTCATTACAAATTTACCTTATTTTATGTTTATTTTGTATATTTATTTCATTCAATTTTAAATTATTTTATGTGTATATTTGTATTTGTATTTAGGTTATTTTATGTGTATTTTGTATATATATTTTCATCCAAAATTACATTATTATATTGGTATTTTCTTAATTTAATTCGATACGAATTTAGATTATTTCATAGGTATTTTGTATATATATTTTAATACTCATTTACATTATCTAATGTGTGTTTTGAATATATATTTTTATGCAAATTTATTTTATGTTCATTTTTGTACATATATTTTTATAGAAATTTGCGTTATTTTATGTATATAGTTTTATATAAATTTACGTTATTTTATGTGCATTTTGTATATTTATATTTATACAAATACACATTCTTTTATTGGTATATTGTTTATTTACATTTATACGATTTTACATTATTTTATGTGTATTTTGTATACATTTTTTTATACGTATTTACTTAATATTATGTGTATTTTGTATATGTATTTTTATAGAAATCTACGTTATTTTATGTGTATTCGTATATATATTTTGAAACAAATTTACATTATTTTATATGTATTTTGCATATCTATTTCAATACAAATTTACCTTATTGTATGTGCATTTTGTATATTTATTTTAATACAAATTCAAATATTTTGTGTGTATTTTGGTATCAATATTTTTATAAAAAATGCGTTATTTTATAGGTATTTTGCATCATAATTTTCATACAAATTTACATTATTTTATTAATATTATGTGTATATATTTTGATACGATTTTACATTATTCTATTTGTGTTTTGTATATATTTTTTTATACATATTTACATTATTTAATGTGTATTTTGATTATATATTTCATACAAATTTACGTTATTTTAAGTCTATATTTTCATTCAAATTTACATTATTTTTTGTGTATTTTGTATATGTATTTCAATACAAATTTACCTATTTTTATATGTTTTTTGTACATTTATTTTCATACAAGTTTATATTATTTTTGTGTATTTTTGTATATAGTTTTATACAAATTTAGGTTATTTTATGTGTATTTTGTATATCTATTTTCATACAAATACACATTCTTTTCATGATATTTTGTTTATTTATTTTGACACGAATTAGCATTATTTAATGGGGTTGTTGTATATATATTTCTATAGAAATCTGCGTTATTTTATGTGTATTCGTATATATATTTTGAAACAAATTTACATTGTTTTATGTGTGTTTTGCATATTTTTTCAATACAAATTTACCTTATTGTATGTGCATTTTGTATATTAATTTTAATACAAATTTGATTAATCTATGTGTATTTTTGTATATGTATTTTTATAAAAATATGCTTTATTTTATGGGTATTTTGCATCTTTATTTTCATACAAATTTACATTATTTTATTGATATTCTGTGTATTTATTTTGATATGTTTCTACATTATTCTATGTGTATTTTGTATATATATTTTATATAAAATGTATTTGTTTTCATTTCATACAAATCTACATTATTTTATGTGTTTTTTGTACATGTATACAAATACAAATTTAACTAGTTATATGTGTATTTTGTATATCTATTTTGTATGTATATTTTCATAGAAATTTACTCTATTTTATGAGTATTCGTATATATATTTTGATACAAACTTACATTATTAATGTGTATTTTGCATATCTATTTCAATACAAATTTACTTTATTGTACGTGCATTTTGTATATTTATTTTAATACAAATTTAATTATTTTATATGTTTTTTTGTATATATATTTTTATGCAAATATGCGTTATTATATATATATTTTGCATCTTTATTTTCATACAAATTTACATTATTTTATTGATATTCTCTTTATTTATTTTGATACGATTTAACATTATTCTATGTGTTTTTTGTATATATTTTTTTTTATACATATATACATTATTTAATGTTCATTTTGTATATATATTTTATCCAAATTTACATTATTTTATGTGTATTTATTTATATATTTTCATTCATATTTACATTATTTTATGTATTTTTTGTATATATATTTTTCTACGTATTTAAATTATTTTATGTGTATTTTGTATATACATTTTCATAAAAAAAATTACGTTATTTTATTGTGTGTATAAGTATATATTTTGATACAAATTTTATACAAATTCATGTTATTTAATGTGTTATTTAATGTATATTTTCATTCAAATGTATATTATTTTATGTGTATTTTTTCATATATTTCATTACAAATTTACCTTATTTTATGTTTATTTTGTATATTTATTTCATTCAATTTTAAATTATTTTGATGTGTATATATTTTGATACGATTTTACATTATTCTATTTGTGTTTTGTATATATTTTTTTTATACATATTTACATTATTTAATGTGTATTTTGATTATATATTTCATACAAATTTACGTTATTTTAAGTCTATATTTTCATTCAAATTTACATTATTTTTTGTGTATTTTGTAAATGTATTTCAATACAAATTTACCTATTTTATATGTTTTTTGTACATTTATTTTCATACAAGTTTATATTATTTTTTTGTATTTTTGTATAGAGTTTTATACAAATTTACGTTATTTTATGTGTATTTTGTAAATCTATTTTCATACAAATACACATTCTTTTATTGATATTTTGTTTATTTATTTTGACACGAATCTGCATTATTTAATGTGTATTTTGTATATATATTTCTATTGAAATCTATGTTATTTTATGTATTCGAATATATATTTTGAAACAAATTTACATTGTTTTATGTGTATTTTGCATATTTTTTCGATATAAATTTACCTTATTGTATGTGCATTTTGTATATTAATTTTAATACAATTTTGATTAATCTATGTGTATTTTTGTATATGTATTTTTATAAAAATATGCTTTATTTTATGGGTATTTTGCATCTTTATTTTCATACATATTTACATTATTTTATTGATATTCTGTGTATGTATTTTGATATGTTTTTACATTATTCTATGTGTATTTTGTATATATATTTTATATAAAATGTATTTGTTTTCATTTCATACAAATCTACATTATTTTATGTGTTTTTTGTACATGTATACAAATACAAATTTAACTAGTTATATGTGTATTTTGTATATCTATTTTGTATGTATATTTTCATAGAAATTTACTCTATTTTATGAGTATTCGTATATATATTTTGATACAAACTTACATTATTAATGTGTATTTTGCATATCTATTTCAATACAAATTTACTTTATTGTACGTGCATTTTGTATATTTATTTTAATACAAATTTAATTATTTTATGTTTTTTTGTATATATATTTTTATGCAAATATGCGTTATTATATATATATATTTTGCATCTTTATTTTCATACAAATTTACATTATTTTATTGATATTCTCTTTATTTATTTTGATACGATTTAACATTATTCTATGTGTTTTTTGTATATATTTTTTTTATACATATATACATTATTTAATGTTCATTTTGTATATATATTTTATCCAAATTTACATTATTTTATGTGTATTTATTTATATATTTTCATTCATATTTACATTATTTTATGTATTTTTGTATATATATTTTTCTACGTATTTAAATTATTTTATGTGTATTTTGTATATACATTTTCATAAAAAAATTACGTTATTTTATTGTGTGTATAAGTATATATTTTGATACAAATTTTATACAAATTCATGTTATTTAATGTGTTATTTAATGTATATTTTCATACAAATGTATATTATTTTATGTGTATTTTTTCATATATTTCATTACAAATTTACCTTATTTTATGTTTATTTTTTATATTTATTTCATTCAATTTTAAATTATTTTATGTGTATATTTGTATTTGTATTTAGGTTATTTTATGTGTATTTTGTATATATATTTTCATCCAAAATTACATTATTATATTGGTATTTTCTTAATTTAATTCGATACGAATTTAGATTATTTCATAGGTATTTTGTATACATATTTTTATACTCATTTACATTATCTAATGTGTGTTTTGAATATATATTTTTATGCAAATTTATTTTATGTTCATTTTTGTACATATATTTTTATAGAAATTTGCGTTATTTTATGTATATAGTTTTACATAAATTTACGTTATTTTATGTGCATTTTGTATATTTATATTTATACAAATACACATTCTTTTATTGGTATATTGTTTATTTACATTTATACGATTTTACATTATTTTATGTGTATTTTGTATACATTTTTTATACGTATTTACTTAATATTATGTGTATTTTGTATATGTATTTTTATAGAAATCTACGTTATTTTATGTGTATTCGTATATATATTTTGAAACAAATTTACATTATTTTATATGTATTTTGCATATCTATTTCAATACAAATTTACCTTATTGTATGTGCATTTTGTATATTTATTTTAATACAAATTCAAATATTTTGTGTGTATTTTGGTATCAATATTTTTATAAAAAATGCGTTATTTTATAGGTATTTTGCATCATAATTTTCATACAAATTTACATTATTTTATTAATATTATGTGTATATATTTTGATACGATTTTACATTATTCTATTTGTGTTTTGTATATATTTTTTATACATATTTACATTATTTAATGTGTATTTTGATTATATATTTCATACAAATTTACGTTATTATATGTGTTTTTGTTTATATATTTTCTTTCAAATTTACATTATTTTATATGTATTTTGTATATGTATTTCAATACAAATTAACCTAATTTTATGTGTATTTTGTATATTTCTTTTCATACAAATTTAAAATATTTTTGTGTATTTTTGTATATAGTTTTATACAAATTTAGGTTATTTTATGTACGGATTTACATTATTTACTGTGAGTTTTGTATATATATTTTTATCCAAACTTACTTTATTTTACGTTCATTTTTGTATATGTTTTCTGATACAAATTTACATTATTTTATTGATATTTTGTTTATTTAGTTTGATACGAATTACATGATTATATGTGTATTTTGTACATATTTTTTATACGTATTTACATTACTTAATGTGTATTTTGTTTATATATTTTTAAAAAAATTTACGTTATTATATGTATTTTTATAAATATTTTGATACAAATTTACATTATTTTATGTAATCTCTATATACATTTCAATTCAAATTTAGCTTATTTTATCTGTATTTTGTATATCTATTTTCATACGAATTTAATAACTTCTGTGTATTTTTGTATATAGTTTTTTAAAAAATTACGTTATTTTATGTGTATTTTGTATATTTATATTTATACAAATACACATTCTTTTATTGGTATTTTGTTTATTTATTTTGATACGATTTTACATTATTTTATGTGTATTTTGTATACATTTTCTTATACGTATTTACTTCATTTTATGTGTATTTTGTATATATATTTTTATACAAATCTACGTTATTTTATATGTATTCGTATATATATTTTGAAACAAATTTACATTGTTTTATATGTATTTTGGATATCTATTTCAATACAGATTTACCTTATTGTATGTGTATTTTGTATATTTATTTTAATACAAATTAATTTTTTCATGTGTATTTTTGTTTATATATTTTTATAAAAAAAATGCGTTATTTAATGGGTATTTTGCATCTTTATTTTCATACAAATTTACATTATTTTATTAATATTCTGTGTATTTATTTTGGTACGATTTTACATTATTCTACTTGTGTTTTGTATATATTTTTTTATACAAATTTACGTTATTTTAAGTGTATTTGTTTATGTATTTTCTTTCAAATTTACAGAATTCTATGTGTATTTTGTATATGTATTTCAATACAAATTTACCTAATTTTATGTGTATTTTGAATATTTATTTTCATACAAATTTAAATTATTTTTGTGCATTTTTGTATATAGTTTTATACAAATTTATGTTATCTTATGTGTATTTTGTATATTTATTTTCATACAAATACACATTCTTTTATTGACATTTTGTTTATTTATTTTGACGCGAATTTACATTATTTAATGTGTATTTTGTATATATATTTTTATACGTATTTACATCCTTTCATGTGTATTTTGTATATTTATAAAAAATGCGTTATTTTATGGGTATTTTGCATCTTTATTTTCATTATAAATTTGCCTTATTTTAAGTTTATTTTTATATCTATTTTCATTCAAATTCAAATCATTTTATGTGTATATATTTATTTGTATTTACGTTATTTTATGTGTATTTTCTATATATATTTTCATTCAAAATTACATTATTTTATCGGTATTTTGTTCATTTATTTCGATACGAATTTAGATTATTTTATGTGTATTTTCTATACATATACATATAGAGTAAATTTCTATGAAAATATATATTCAAAATACATATAAAATTATGTAAATAAGTATAAAAATATATATATCAAATACACCTAAGAAAAATGAAAATTCGTATCAAAATAAATAAACAAAATTCCGATAAAAGAACGTAAATTCGAATTAAAATAAATAAACAAAATACCAATAAAAGAATGTGTATTTGGATAAATATAAATATACAAAATACACAAATAAACATAAAATAAGGTAGATTTTAATAAAATATATGTACAAAATACACATAATAAATTTATATGAAAATATATATACAAATACACATAAAATACCATGAATTTGTATAAAATTATACATTCAAAATAAATATTAAATAATGGAAAAGCGTATAAAAATATATATACAAAGTACATATAAAATAATGTAAATTCGTATAAATATAAATCAACAAAACACCAATAAAATAATATATATTTGAATGAAAATAAATTTACAAAATACACATAACATAACTAAAAGTTGTATTAAAATATATACAAAAATACATACAAATAATTTGAGTTTGTATGAAAATAGATATACAAAATACATGTAAAACTAGGTAAATTTCTTTTGAAATGTATACAAAATACCCATAAAATATTGTAAATATGTGTCAAAATATATAAACAAATACACATAAAATAACGTAAATTTGTATGAAAAATATATACAAAATACACATAGAATAATGTCAATTCCTATCAAAATGAATGAGCAGAATATCAATAAAATAATGTAAATTTGTATGAAAATAAAGAGACAAAATACCCAAAAAATAAAGAATATGTTTATAAAAATACAGATACAAAAATACACATCGGATAATTAAATTTGTATTAAAATTAATAAAAAAATGCGTATATAATAAGGTAAATTTGCTTTGAAATAATATGCAACATACACGTTTACTCATACAAGTTTATATTATTTTATTGGTATTTTGTTTATTTATTTTGATACGAATTACATGATTATATGTGTATTTTGTACATATTTTTTCATACGTATTTACATTATTTAATGTGTATTTTGTTTATATATTTTCATACAAATTTACGTTATTATATGTGTATTTGTATAAATATTTTGATACAAATTTACTTTATTTCATGTATTTTGTATATATTTCAAATTAAATTTAGCTTATTTCGTGTGTATTTTGTATATATTTTCATACAAATTTAATTACTTCTGCGTATTTTTGTATATAGTTTTATATAAATTTACGTTATTTTATGTGTATTTTGTATGTATATATTTATACAAATACACATTCTTTATTAGTATTTTGTTTATTTATTTTGATACTAATTTACATTATTTTATGATATATATTTTATCCAAATTTACATTATTTTATGTGTATTTGTTTATATATTTTTATACATATTTACATTCTTTTATGTGTTTTTTGTATATATATTTTTCTACGTATTTAAATTATTTTATGTGTATTTTGTATATACATTTTCATAAAAAAAATTACGTTATTTTATTGTGTGTATAAGTATATATTTTGATACAAATTTTATATAAATTCATGTTATTTAATGTGTATTTGTATATATATTTTCATACAAATTTACAATATTTTATGTGTAATTTGTATATGTATTTCAATACAGATTTGCCTAATTTTATGTGTATTTTTCATATCTATTTTCAAACAAATTTAAATTATTTTTATGTATTTTTTATATATTTTTATACAAATTTTAGTTATTTTATTTGTATTTTGTATTTATATTTTCCTACAAATATACATTCTTTTAGTGGAATTTTGTTCATCTATTTTCATAAGAATTTACATAATTTTATGTGTATTTTGTATATATATTTTTTACGTATTTACATTATTTTGTGTATTTTTTATATATATTTTCATAAAAATTTACGTTATTTTATTGTGTGTATTCGTATATGATTTGATACAAATTTATATTATTTTATGTTTATTTTGCATATCTATTTCAATATAGATTTACCTTATTGTATGTGTATTTTGTATATTTATTTTAATAGAAATTTAATTATTTTATGTGTACTTTGTATACATTTTCATATACGTATTTACTTCATTTAATGTGTATTTCGTATATATATTTTTATAGTAATCTACGTTATTTTATGTGTATTGGTATATATATTTTGAAGCAAATTTACATTGTTTTATATGTATTTAGCATATCTATTTCAATATAAATCTACCTTATTGTATGTGCATTTTGTATATTTATCGTAATACAAATTTAAAATTTTTATTATTTTGGTATATATATTTTTATTAAAAGAGTTTTATATAAATTTAAAATATTTTATGTGTATTTTGTATATCTATTTTTATACAAATACACATTTTTTATTGATCTTTTGTTGATTTATTTTGACGCGAATTCACATTATTTAATGTGTATTGTGTATATATATTTTTATACGTATTTACGTCATTTCATGTGTATTTTGTATATATATTTCTATAGAAATATATGTTATTTTATGTGTATTCGTATATATATTTTGAAACAAATATACATTGTTTTATGTGCATTTTGCATATTTTTTCAATATAAATTTACCTTATTGTACGTGCATTTTGTATATTAATTTTAATACAAATTTAATTATTCTATGTGTATTTTTGTATATGTATTTTCATAAAAAAATGCTTTATTTTATGGGTATTGTGCATCTTTATTTTCATACAAATTTACATTATTTTATTGATATTCTGTGTATTTATTTTGATACGATTTTACATTATTCTATGTATATTTTGTATATATATTTCATACAAATGAACGTTATTTTATATGAATTTGTTTTCATTTCATACAAATTTACATTATTTTATGTGTATTTTGTACATGTATTTAAATACAAATTTAACTAATTATATGTGTATTATGTATATCTATTTTCATACAAATTGAAATTAATTTTGTGTATTTTAGTATATATTTTTATTCAAATTTTCGTAATTTTATGTGAATTTTGTATATTTATTTTCCTACAAATATACGTTCTTTTATCGCAATTTTGTTTATTTATTTTGATACGAGTTTTCATTATTTTAGGTGTATTTGATATATATATTTTTATACTTATTTACATACTTTTATATGTATTTTGAATATATATTTTCATAGAAATTTACTCTATTTTATGTGTATTCGTATATATATTTTGATACAAATTTACATTATTTATGTGTATTTCGCATATCTATTTCAATACAAATTTTCTTTATTGTATGTGCCTTTTGTATATTTATTTTGATGCAAATCTAATTATTTTATGTGTATTTTTGTATATATATTTTAAACAAATATGCGTTATTATATGGGTATTTTGCATCTTTATTTTCATACAAATATACATTATTTTATTGATTGTCTGTTTATTTATTTTGATACGATTTTACGTTATTCTGTGTATTTTGTATATATATTTTTAGACATATTTACATTATTTAATGTATATTTTGTACATATATTTTATGGAAATTTACGTTATCTTATGTGTATTTGTTTATATATTTTCATACAAATTTATATTATTTTATGTGTATTTTGTATATGTATTTCTATAAAAATTTGCCTAATTTCATTTGTATTTTGCATATCTATTTTCAAACAAATTTAAATTATTTTTGTGTATTTTTGTATTATTTTTATACAAATTTATTTTATTTTATTTGTATTTTGTATATATATTTTCCTACACATATACATTCTTTTAGAGGAAATTTAGTTTATTTATTTTGATACGAATTTACATTATTTTATGTGTATTTTGTATATATATATTTCTATGTATTTACATTATTTTATGTGTATTTTGTATATATATTTTCATAAAAATTTACGTAATTTTACTGTGTGTATTCGTATATATTTTGATAAAAATTTTCATTATTTTATGTGTTTTTTGCATATCTATTTCAATTAAAATCTACCTTATTGTATGTGTATTTTGTATATTTATTTTAATACAAATTTAATTATTTTATGTGTATTTTTGTATATTTTTTTTTTTAAATATGAAATATTTTATGGGTATTTTGCATCTTTAATTTTATAAATTTTTACATTACGTACATATCTTTTATACGTATTTACATTATTTAATGTGTATTTTGTTTATATATTTTTTTTTACAAATTTACGTTATTATATGTGTATTTGAATATATATTTTTATAGAAATTTACATTATTTTATGTATTTTCTATATATATTTCAATTAAAATTTAGCTTATTTTATGTGTCTTTTGTATATCTATTTTCATACAAATTTAATTATTTTTGTTTATTTTTGTATATAGTTTTATACTATTTTACGTTATTTTATGTGTATTTTGTATATTTATATTTATAGAAGTAAACATTCTTTTATTGGCATTTAGTTTATTTATTTTGATACGAATTTACATTGTTTTATGTGTATTTTGTATACATTTTCTTATACGTATTTACTTCATTTTATGTGTATTTTGTATATATATTTTATAGAAATCTACGTTATTTTATGTGTATTCGTATGTATATTTTGAAACAAATTTACATTATTTTATATGTATTTTGCATATCTATTTCAATACAAATTTACCTTATTGAATGTGCATTTTGTATATTTATTGTAATACAAATTCAAATATTTTATGTGCATTTTGGTATTTATATTTTCATAAAAAATGCGTTGTTTTATGGGTATTTTGCATCTTTATTTTCATACAAATTTACATTATTTTATTAATATTGTGTATTTATTTTGATACTATTTTACATTATTCTATTTGTGTTTTGTATATATTTTTTTATACATATTTACATTATTTAATGTGTATTTTCTATATATATTTCATACAAATTTTCGTTATTCAAAGTGTATTTGTTTATATATTTTTATTCAAATTTACATTATTTTATGTGTATTTTGTATATGTATTTCAATAGAAATTTACCTAATTTCATGTGTATTTTGTATATATATTTTTTACAAATTTCAAAAAAATTTTGTGTATTTTTGTAGAGAGTTTTATACAAATTTACAATATTTTATGTGTATTTTGTATATCTATTTTCATACACATACACTTTTATTGATATTTTGTTTATTTATTTTGATGCGAATTTATATTATTTAATTTGTATTGTGTATATATATTTTTATACGTATTTACGTCATTTCATACACATTCTTTTATTGATATTTTGTTTATTTATTTTGATGCGAATTTATATTATTTAATGTGTATTGTGTATATATATTTTTATACGTATCTACGTCATTTCATGTGTATTTTGTATATATATTTCTATAGAAATATACGTTATTTTATGTGTATTCTTATATATATTTTGAAACAAATATACATTGTTTTATGTGCATTTTGCATATTTTTTCAATACAAATTTACCTTATTGTACGTGCATTTTGTATATTAGTTTTAATACAAATTTAGCTATTCTATGTGTATTTTTGTATATGTATTTTTATAAAAATATGCTTTATTTTATGGGTATTTTACATCTTTATTTTCATACAAAATTACATTATTTTATTGATATTCTGTGTATTTATTTTGATACTATTTTACATTATTCTATGTATATTTTGTATATCTATTTTATACCAATGTACGTTATTTTATGTGAATTTGTTTTCATTTCATACAAATTTACATTATTTTATGTGGATTTTGTACATGTATTTAAATACATTCTTTTATTGATATTTTGTTTATTTATTTTGATGCGAATTTATATTATTTAATGTGTATTGTGTATATATATTTTTATACGTATTTACGTCATTTCATGTGTATTTTGTATATATATTTCTATAGAAATATACGTTATTTTATGTGTATTCGTATATATATTTTGAAACAAATATACATTGTTTTATGTGCATTTTGCATATTTTTTCAATACAAATTTACCTTATTGTACGTGCATTTTGTATATTAATTTTAATACAAATTTAGCTATTCTATGTGTATTTTTGTATATGTATTTTTATAAAAATATGCTTTTTTTATGGGTATTTTGCATCTTTATTTTCATACAAAATTACATTATTTTATTGATATTCTGTGTATTTATTTTGATACGATTTTACATTATTCTATGTATATTTTGTATATCTATTTTATACCAATGTACGTTATTTTATGTGAATTTATTTTCATTTCATACAAATTTACATTATTTTATGTGAATTTTGTACATGTATTTAAATACAAATTTAACTAATTATATGTGTATTTTGTATATCTATTTTCATACAAATTGAAATTAATTGTGTGTATTTTTGTATATATTTTTATTCAAAGTTTCGTAATTTTATGTGTATTTTGTATATTTATTTTCCTACAAATATACGTTCTTTTATCGGAATTTTATTTATTTATTTTGATACGAATTTTCATTTTTTTAGGTGTATTTGATATGTATATTTTATACTTATTTACATAATTTTATATGTATTTTGAATATATATTTTCATAGAAATTTACTCTATAAGTATATATAGAAAATACACATGAAATAATCGAAATTCGTATCGAAATAAAGGAACAAAATACCGATAAAATAATGTAATTTTGAATGAAAATATATATAGAAAATACACCTAAAATAACGTAAATACAAATAAATATATAGACATAAAATAATTTGAATTTGAATGAAAATAGATATAAAAATAAACTTAAAATAAGGCAAATTTATAATGAAATATATATACAAAATACACATAAAATAATGTAGAATTGTTTCAAATTATATATACGAATACACATAAAATAACGTAAATTTCTATAGAAATACACATGAAATGTTGTAAATACGTATAAAAATATATATACAAAATACACATTAAATAATGTAAATTCGTGTCAAAATAAATAATTAAAATATCAATAAAAGAATGTGTATTTGTATGAAAATACATATACAATTTTTTTTTTCTTTTTTTACGTCGCGGCCTATAGCGCCGGTAGGCTTTTTACCGGTGGGGCCTGATGGTCGGCCCAAGGCTTTTTCTCGGTGGGTCCTGATGGTCGGCCCAGCACGTTCTGGCGCAGGCGAGTGTTTATAGTGGCGCCATCTTGCATTAGCTCATGCTGCCCTCCCGGAGCTCATCTTTAATCCTAGAATCTAGAGTCCGGGTTGATAGGTGGTCTTCTGGACAGCATGTGGGTAGTTTTAAGCCACTCGGCGGCGGCTGAAAAATCCCAGCTTGGTGGCACCGGGCGGGGATTGAACTCGCGTCCTCCTGAACGCGACGGTGTTACTCTGTCGATTCAGCCACCGCCTCCCCTATTCAGCCACCGCATCCCTTAATACACATAAAATAACGTAAATTTGTATAAAACTATATATAAAAATACACAAAATAAGTTAAATTTGTATGAAAATAAATATACAAAATACACATAAAATTAGGTAAATTGTAAAGAAAGACATATACAAAATACACATAAAATAATGTAAATTTGAATGAAAATATATAAACAAAATCACTTAAATTAACATAAATTTTAATAAAATATATATAAAAATACTCATTAAATAATGAAAATATGTATAAAAAATATATATACAAAACACAAATAGAATAATGTAAAATCGTATTAAAATAAATACACAGGATGTAAATAAAATAATGTAAATTTGTATTAAAATAAAGATGCAAAATACCCATAAAATAACGCATTTTTTATAAATATACAAAATACACATGAAAGGATGTAAATACGTATAAAAATATATATACAAAATTAAAATTAAATAATGTAAATTCTCGTCAAAATAAATAAACAAAATGTCAATAAAAGAATGTGTATTTGTATGAAAGTATATATACAAAATACACATAAGATAACATAAATTAGTATAAAACTATATACGAAAATACACAAAAATAATTTAAATTTGTATGAAAATAAATATACAAAATACACATAAATAAAATTAGGTAAATTTATATTGAAATACATATACAAAATACACATAAAACACTGTAAATTTGAATGAAAATACATAAACAAATACACATAAAATAACGTAAATTTGTATAAAAAAAATATATACAAAACACAAATAGAATAATGTAAAATCATATCAAAATAAATACACAGAATATTAATAAAATAATGTAAATTTGTATGAGAATAAAAGCAAAATACCCATAAAATAACGTTTTTTAATATATACAAAATACACATAAAATATTTATTTGTAATAAAATAAATATACAAAATACACATACAATAAGGTAAATCTGTATTGAAATAGATATGCAAAATACATAAAAAACAATGTAAATTTGTTTCAAAATATATATACGAATACACATAAAATAACGTAGATTTGCATAAAAATATATATACAAAATACACGTAAAATGAAGTAAATACGTATAAAAAAATGTATACAAAATACACATAAAATAATGTAAATTCGTATCAAAATATATAAACAAAATACCAATAAAAGACTGTGAATTTGTATAAATATACAAAATACACATAAAATAGCGTAAATTTGTATAAAACTATATACAAAATACACAGAAGTAGTTAAATTCGTATGAAAATAGATATACAAAATACAGATAAAATAAGCTAAATTTGAATTGAAATGTATATACAAAATACATAAAATAATGTAAATTTGTATCAAAATATTTATAAAAATACATATAATAACGTAAATTTGTTTAAAATATATAAACAAAATACACATTAAGTAATGTAAATACGCATAAAAATATGTACAAAATACACATATAATCATGTAATTCGTATCAAACTAAATAAACAAAATAGCAATAATATAATGTAAATTTGTATGAAAACATATACAAATACATATAAAATAACGCTAATTTCTATAAAATATATGTCCAAAATGAACGTAAAATAAATTAACTTTGGATAAAATATATATACAAAACACACATTAAATAATGTAAATGCGTACATAAAATAACCTAAATTTGTATAAAACTATATACAAAATACACAAAATAATTTAAATTTGTATGAAAAGAAATATACAAAATACACATAAAATTAGGTTAATTTCTATTGAAATACATATACAAAATACACATAAAATAATGTAAATATGAAAGAAAATATATAAACAAATACACATATAATAACGTAAATTTGTATGAAATATATATACAAAATACACATTAAATAATGTAAATAAGTATAAAAATATATACAAAACACAAATAGAATAATGTAAAATCGTATCTAAATATATACACAGAATATTAATAAAATAATGTAAATTTGTATGAAAATTAAGATGCAAAATACCTATAAAATAACGCATTTTTTATAAAATTATTGATGCCAAAATACACATAAAATATTTGAATTTGTATCAAAATAAATATACAAAATGCACATACAATAAGGTAAATTTGTATTGAAATAGATATGCAAAATACATATAAAATAATGTAAATTTGTTTCAAAATATATATGCGAATACACATAAATTAACGTAGATTTCTATAAAATACATATACAAAATACACATAAAATTAAGTAAATACGTATAAAAAATGTATACAAAATAAACATAAAATAATGTAAATTCGTCTAAATATAAATAAACAATATAGCAATAAAAGAATGTGTATTTTATAAATATAAATATACAAAATGCACATAAAATAACGTAAATTTATATAAAACTATATACATAAAATAACGCAAATTTCTATAAAATATATGTACAAAATGAACATAAAATAAATTTGCATACAAATATATATACAAAACACACATTAGATAATGTAAATGAGTATAAAAATATGTATACAAAATACCTATGAAATAATCTAAATCCGTATCGAATTAAATTAAGAAAATACCAATGTAATAATGTAATTTTGGATGAAAATATATATACAAAATACACATAAAATAACCTAAATACAAATGCAAATATACACATAAAATAATTTAAAATTGAATGAAATAAATATACAAAATAAACATAAAATAAGGTAAATTTGTAATGAAATATATGTAAAAAACACATAAAATAATATAAATTTGAATGAAAATATATATACAAATACACATTAAATAACATGAATTTGTATAAAATTTGTATCAAAATATATACAGTACACACAATAAAATAACGTAATTTTTTTTATGAAAATGTATATACAAAATACACATAAAATAATGTAAATTTGTATAAAAAAATATAAACAAATACACATAAAATAATGTTGATTTGGATAAAATATATATACAAAATAAACCTTAAATAATGTAAATATGTATAAAAAATATATACAAAATACACATAGAATAATGTTAAATCGTATCAAAATAAATAAAGAGAATATTAATAAAATAATGTAAATTTGTATGAAAATAAAGCTGCAAAATATCCATATAATAACGCATATTTGCATAAAAATATATACAGAAAAATACATATAAAATAATTAAATTTGTATTAAAATAAATAAACAAAATGCACGTATAATAAAGAAAATTTGTTTTGAAATAGATATGCAAATAATGTAAATTTGTATCAAAGTATATATACGAATACTCATAAAATAGAGTAAATTTCTATGAAAATATACATACAAAATAGATATACAAAATACACATCTAACTAGTTAAATTTGTATTTAAATACTTGTACAAAAAACACCTAAAATAATGTAGATTTGTATGAAATGAAAACAAATACATTTTATATAAAAAATATATACAAAATACACATAGAATAATGTAAAATCATACCAAATAAATACCCAGAATATCAATAAAATAATGTAAATTTGTATGAAAATAAAGATGCAAAATACCCATAAAATAAAGCATATTTTTATAAAAATATATACACAAAAATACACATAGATTAATCAAATTTGTATTAAAATTAATATACAAAATGCTCATACAATAATGTAAATTTGTATTGAAAAAATATGCAAAATACACATAAAACAATGTAAATTTGTTTCAAAATATATATACGAATACTCATAAAATAACGTAGATTTCTATACAAATACACAAAATACACTTGAAATAATGTAAATACGTATAAAAATATATATACAAAATACACATTAAATAATGTTAATTCGTGTCAAAATAATTAAAAAAAATATCATGAAAAGAATGTGTATTTGTATGAAAATAGATATACAAAATACACATAAAATAACCTAAATTTGTAAAAACTATATACAAAAATACACAAAATAATTTAAACTTGTATGCAAATAAATATACAAAAAACATAAAATTAGGTAAATTTGTATTGAAATACATTTACAAAATACACATAAAATAATGTAAATTTGAATGAAAATATAAACATATAGACTTAAAATAACGTAAATTTGTATCAAATACATATACAAAAAACACATTAAATAATGTAAATATGTATAAAAAAATATATACAAAACACAAATAAAATAATGTAAAATCGTATGAAAATAAATACAGAAAATATTAATAAAATAATGTAAATTTGTATGAAAATTAAGATTCAAAATACCCATGTCAAGTGTATTCGTATATATATTTTGAAACAAATTTAAATTGTTTATATGTATTTTGCATATCTATTTTTGTGTATTCTGTATTTATTTTTGTTATACATAGAATAATGTAAAATCGTATCAAAATAAGTACACAGAATATCAATAAAATAATTTAAATTTGTGTGAAAACAAAGATGCAAAATACCCATACGATAAAGCATTTTTTTTTAAATACATATACAAAAATACACATAGAATAATTAAATTTGTATTAAAATTAATATACAAAATGCACACATCCAATAAGGTATATTTGTATTACAAATATACCTTATACAAATAAAACATTGTAAATTTGTTTCAAAATATATATACGAATACACATAAAATAACGTAGATTTCTATAGAAATATATATACAAAATACAACTGAAATTATGTAAATACGTATAAAAATATATATATATAAATTACATATTAAATAATGTAAAATCGTGTCAAAATAAATAAACAAAATATCATTAAAAGAATGTGTATTTGTATGAAAATAAATAATAGATAATAAATTTGTATGAAATATATATGCAAGATATACATTAAATAATGTAAATATGTATAAAAAAATATACACAAAAAACAAATAGAATAATGTAAGATCGTATCAAAATAAATACACCGAATATTGATAAAATAATGTAAATTTGTATGAAAATAAAGATGCAAAATTCCCATCAAATAGCGCATTTCTTATAAAAATATATATACCAAAATACACATAAAATATTTAAATTTGTATTGAAATAAATATACAAAATGCACATACAATAAGGTAAACTTCTATTGAAAGAGATATGCAAAAACACATATAAAACATTTAAATTTGTTTCAAAATATATATACGAATACACATAAAATAACGTAGATTTCTATAAAAATATATATACAAAATACACATAAAATTAGTTAAATACGTATAAAAAATGTAAACAAAATACACATAAAATAATATAAATTCGAAACAAAATAAATAAACAAAATACCAATAAAAGAATGAGTATTTGTATAAATATAATTGTACAAAATACACATACAAAATAAACATAAAATAAAGTAAATTTGTAATGAGATATATGTTCAAAATACACATAAAATAATGTAAATATATATGAAACATAAAACATAAAACTAGGTAAATTTCTTTTGAAATGTAAATACAAAATGCTCATAAAATATTGTAAATTTGTGTCAAAATATATAAACAAATACACATAAAATAACGTAAATTTGTATGAAAAATATATACAAAATACACATAGAATAATGTCAATTCGTATCAAAATGAATGAGCAGAATATCAATAAAATAATGTAAATTTGTATGAAAATAAAGATGCAAAATACCCAAAAAATAAAGCATATGTTTATAAAAATACAGATACAAAAATACAAATCGAATAATTAAATTTGTATTAAAATTAATATACAAAATGCGTATATAATAAGGTAAATTTGTATTGAAAAAATATACAACATACACGTTTACTCATACAAATTTATATTATTCTATTGGTATTTTGTTTATTTATTTTGATACGAGTTACATAATTATATGTGTATTTTGTACATATTTTTTTTATACGTATTTACATTATTTAATGTGTATTTTGTTTATATATTTTCATACAAATTTACGTTATTATATGTATTTGTATAAATATTTTGATACAAATTTACTTTATTTCATGTATTTTGTATATATATTTCAAGTCAAGTTTAGCTTATTTTGTGTGTATTTTGTATATATTTTCATACAAATTTAATTACTTCTATGTATTTTTGTATATAGTTTTATATAAATTTACGGAATTTTATGTGTATTTTGTATATTTATATTTATACAAATACACATTCTTTTATTGGTTTTTTGTGTATTTATTTTGATACGAGTTTACATTATTTTATGGGTTTTGTGTATACATTTTTTTATACGTATTTACTTCATTTTATGTGTATTTTGTATATATATTTTTATAGAAATCTACGTTATTTTATGTGTATTCGTATATCTATTTTGAAACAAATTTACATTGCTTTATATGTATTTTGCATATCTATTTCATTACAAATTTACCTTATTGTATGTGTTGTTTGTATATTTATTTTAATACAAATTTATTTTTTTGATCTGTATTTTGGTATATATATTTTTATAAATAAAAAAAAGCGTTATTTTATGGGCATTTTGCTTCTTTATTTTCATACAAATTTACATTATTTTATTAATATTCTGTGTATTTGTTTTTATACGATTTTACATTATTCTATTTGGGTTTTGTACATATTTTTTTTATACAAATTTACGTTATTTTAAGTGTATTTGTTTATGTATTTTCATTCAAATTTACATTATTTTATGTTTATTATTTTTATATATTTCAATAAAAAATAAACTAATTTTAATAAAATTTTGTATATTTATTTTTATAAAAATTTAAATTATTTTTGTGTATTTTTGTATATAGTTTTATACAAATTTATGTAATTTTTTGTGTATTTTGTATATCTATTTTCATACAAATACACATTCTTTTATTGATATTTTGTTTATTTATTTTGACATGAATTTACATTATTTAAAGTGTATTTTGTATTTATATTTTTATACGTATTTACATCATTTCATGTGTATTTTGTATAGTTTTAAACAAATTTATATTATTTAATGTGTATTTTGTATATATATATTTATAGAAATAAACCTTCTTTTATTGGTATTTTGTTTATTTATTTTGATACTAATTTACATTATTTTATGTGTATTTTGTATACATTTTTTATACGTATTTACTTAATTTTATGTGTATTTTGTATATATATTTTTATAGAAATCTACCTTATTCCATGTGTATTCGTATATATATTTTGAAACAAATTTACATTGTTTATATGTATTTTGCATATCTATTTTTATGTATTCTGAATTTATTTTTGTTATACATAGAATAATGTAAAATCGTATCAAAATAGGTACACAGAATATCAATAAAATAATTTAAATTTGTATGAAAATAAAGATGCAAAATACCCATAAGATAAAGCATATTTTTTTTAAAAATACATATACAAAAATACACATAGAATAATTAAATTTGTATTAAAATTAATATACAAAATGCACACATACAATAAGGTAAATTTGTATTGAAAAAAAACGCAAAATACAAATAAAACAGAGTAAATTTGTTTCAAAATATATAAACGAATACACATAAAATAACGTAGATTTCTATAGAAATATATATACAAAATACACATGAAATTATGTAAATACGTATAAAAATATATATATAAAATACATATTAAGTAATGTAAATTCGTGACAAAATAAATAAACAAAATATCATGAAAAGAATGTGTATTTGTATGAAAATAAATAATAGATAATAAATTTGTATGTAATATATATGCAAGATACACATTAAATAATGTAAATATGTATAAAAAAATATATACAAAAAACAAATAGAATAATGTAAAATCGTATCAAAATAAATACACCGAATATTAATAAAATAATGTAAATTTGTATGAAAATAAAGATGCAAAATTCCTATTAAAAAGCGCATTTCTTATAAAAATATATATACCAAAATACACAAAATATTTAAATTTGTATTGAAATAAATATACAAAATGCACATACAATAAGGTAAACTTCTGTTGAAAGAGATTATGCACAAATACATATAAAAAATTGTAAATTTGTTTCAAAATATATATACGAATACACATAAAATAACGTAGATTTCTATAAAAATATATATACAAAATACACATAAAACTAGGTAAATACGTATAAAAAAATGTAAACAAAATACACATAAAATAATATAAATTCGAAACAAAAAAACAAAAACAAAATAACAATAAAAGAATGTGTATTTGTTCTGTGTATTTTTTGTATATAGTTTTACACAAATTTACGATATTTTATGTGTATTTTGTATATTTATATTTATACAAATACATATTCTTTTATTGGTATTTTGTTTATTTATTTTGATACGATTTTTATGTGTATTTTGTACTCATTTTTTTATACGTATTTACTTCATTTTATGTGTATTTTGTATATATTTTTATAGAAATCAACGTTATTTTATGTGTATTCGTATATAAATTTTGAAACAAATTTACATTGTTTTATATGTATTTTGCATATCTATTTCAATGTATTTTGTATATATTTTTATAGAAATCAACGTTATTTTATGTGTATTCGTATATATATTTAGAAACAAATTTACATTGTTTTATATGTATTTTGCATATCTATTTCAATACAAATTTACCTTACAGTATGTGCATTTTTTATATTTATTTTAATACAAATTTTAATATTTTATGTGTATTTTCGTATATATATTTTTATAAAAAATGAGTTATTTTATGACTATTTTGCATCTTTATTTTCTTACAAATTTACATTATTTAATTAATATTCTGTGTATTTATTTTGATACGATTTTACATTATTCTATTTGTGTTTTGTATATAGTTTTTTATACATATTTACATTATTTTATTAGTATTTTGTATATATATTTGATACAAATTTACGTTATTTTAAGTGTATATGTTTATATATTTTCATTCAAATTTCCATTATTTTATGTGTATTTTGTATATGTATTTCAATACAAATTTACCTAATTTTATGTGTATTTTGTATATATTTTTATAGAAATCAACGTTATTTTATGTGTATTCGTATATATATTTAGAAACAAATTTACATTGTTTTATATGTATTTTGCATATCTATTTCAATACAAATTTACCTTACAGTATGTGCATTTTTTATATTTATTTTAATACAAATTTTAATATTTTATGTGTATTTTCGTATATATATTTTTATAAAAAATGAGTTATTTTATGTCTATTTTGCATCTTTATTTTCTTACAAATTTACATTATTTAATTAATATTCTGTGTATTTATTTTGATACGATTTTACATTATTCTATTTGTGTTTTGTATATAGTTTTTTTATACATATTTACATTATTTTATTAGTATTTTGTATATATATTTGATACAAATTTACGTTATTTTAAGTGTATATGTTTATATATTTTCATTCAAATTTCCATTATTTTATGTTTATTTTGTATATGTATTTCAATACAAATTTACCTAATTTTATGTAAATTATACAAATCATACAAATTTAAATTATTTTTGTGTATTTTTGCATATAGTTTTATACAAACTTAGGTTATTTTATGAGATTTTTGTATATCTATTTTCATACAAATACACATTCTTTTATTGATATTTTTTTTTTTTTTTTGAGGAGAACTTAAATTATTTAATGTGTATTTTGTATATATATATTTTTATACGTATTTACATCATTTCATGTGTATTTTGTATATATATTTCTATAGAAATCTACGTTATTTTATGTGTATTCGTATATAGATTTTTAAACAAATTTACGCTTTAAAGTGCATTATGTATATTTTTTCAATACAAATTTACCTTATTGTACGTGCATTTTGTATATTAATTTTAACACAAATATAATTATTCTATGTGTATTTTTTTTGTATATTTTAAAAAAATATGCTTTATTTTATGGGTATTTTGCATCTTTATTTTCATACAAAATTACATTATTTTATTGATATTCTGTGTATTTATTTTTATACGATTTTACATTATTCTATGTGTATTTTGTATATATTTTTCATTTAATTTAGCTTATTTTATGTGTATTTTGTATATCTATTTATTTTAATACAAAATCAAATATTCTATGTTTTTTCGTATATATATTTTTATAAAAAATGCGTTATTTTATGGGTATTTTGCATCTTAATTTTCATACAAATTTACATTATTTTATTAATATTTTCTGTATTTATTTTTAAACGATTTTACATTATTTTATTTGTGTTTTGTATATATTTTTTATACATATTTACATTATTTAATGTGTTTTTTGTATATATATTTGATACAAAGTTACGTTATTTTATGTGTATTTTGTATATGTATTTCAATACAAATTTACATTAAATTACGTTATGTTTATATATTTTCATTAAAATTTTTATTATTTTATGTGTATTTTGTATATGTATTTCAATACAAATTTACCTAATTTTATATGTTTTTTGTATATTTATTTTCATACAAGTTTAAATTATTTTTGTGTATTTTTGTTTATAGTTTTATATTAATTTAGGTTATTTTATGTATTTTGTATATCTATTTTCATTCAAATACACATTCTTTTCATGATATTTTGTTTATTTATTTTGACACGAATTAACATTATTTAATGTGTATTTTGTATATATATTTTTATACGTATTTACATTATTTCAAGTGTATTTTGTATATATATTTCTATAGAAATCTGCGTTATTTTATGTGTATTCGTATATATATTTTGAAACAAATTTACATTGTTTTATGCATATTTTATCAATACAAATTTACCTTATTATATGTGTATTTTGTATATTAATTTTAATACAAATTTGATTAATCTATGTGTATTTTTGTATATGTATTTTTATAAAAATGTGCTTTATTTTATGGGTATTTTGCATCTTTATTTTCATACAAATTTACATTATTTTATTGATATTCTGTGTATTTATTTTAATATGATTTTACATTATTCTATGTGTATTTTGTATATATATTTTATATAAAATGTATTTGTTTTCATTTCATACAAATCTATTTTATTTTATGTATTTTTTGTACATGTATACACATAAAATATTTAAATTTGTATTGAAATAAATATACAAAATGCAAATACAATAAGGTAAACTTCTATTGAAAGAGATATGCAAAAATACATATAAAACAATGTAAATTTGTTTCAAAATATATATACGAATATACATAAAATAACGTAGATTTCTATAAAAATGTATATACAAAATACACATAAAATTAAGTAAATACGTATAAAAAAATGTAAACAAAATACACATAAAATATTGTAAATTCGAAACAAAATAAATAAACAAAATACCAATAAAAGAATGTGTATTTGTATAAATATAAATGTACAAAATACACATACAAAATAAACATAAAATAAGGTAAATTTGTATTGAAATATATGTACAAAATACACATAAAATAATGTCAATTTATATGAAAATATATATACAAACACATAAAATACCATGAATTTGTATAAAATTATATATTCAAAATAAATATTAAATAATGTAAATACGTATAAAAATATATATACAAAGTACATATAAAATAATGTAAATTCGTATCAATATAAATCAACAAAATACCAATAAAATAATATATATTTGAATGAAAATACATTTACAAAATACACATAACATAACTAAAATTTGTATTGAAATATATACAAAAATACATAAAAATAATTTGAGTTTCTATGAAAATAGATATTCAAAATACATATAAAACTAGGTAAATTTCTTTTGAAATATATATACAAAATACCCATAAAATATTGTAAATTTGTGTCAAAATATATAAACAAATACACATAAAATAACTTAAAATAACGTAAATATGTATCAAATATATATACAAAAAACACATTAAATAATGTAAATATGTATAAAAAATATATATACAAAACATAAATAAAATAATGTAAAATCTTATCAAAATAAACACAGAAAATATTAATAAAATAATGTAAATTTGTATGAAAATTAAGATGCAAAATACCCATAAAATAACGCATTTTTTATAAAATATATATACGACACAACATAAAATATTTGATTTTGTATTAAAATAAATAGATATACATTCTTTTATTGGTATTTTGTTTATTTATTTTGTTTCGAATTTACATTATTTTATGTGTATTTTGTTTACATTTTTTTATACGTATTTACTTAATTTAATGTGTTTTTTGTATATATATTTTTATAGAAATCTACGTTATTTTATGTGTATTCGTATATATATTTTGAAACAAATTTACATTGTTTTATATGTATTTTTGCATATCTCTTTCAATAGAAGTTTACCTTATTGCATGTGCATTTTGTATATTTATTTCAATAAAAATTTAAATATTTTATGTGTATTTTGGTATATATATTTTTATAAGAAATGCGCTATTTTATGGGAATTTTGCATCTTTATTTTCATACAAATTTACATTATTTTATTAATATTGGGTGTATTTATTTATTTATCTATTTGTTTTTTGTATATATTTTTTTTATACATATTTACATTATTTAAATGTATCTTGCATATATATTACATACAAATTTATTATCTATTATTTATTTACATACAAATACACATTCTTTTCATGATATTTTGTTTATTTATTTTGTCACGAATTTACATTTAATATATATATATATATATATATATATATATATATATATATATATATATATATATATATATATATATATATATATATATATATATATATATATATATATATATATATATATATATATTTATATATATATATATATATTTTTTTTTTATCCGTCTTTACATAATTTCATGTGTATTTTGTATAAATATTTCTATAGAAATCTACGTGTATTCGTATATATATTTTGAAACAAATTTTTTCAATACAAATTTACCTTATTGTATGTGTGCATTTTGTATATTAATTTTAATACAAATTTAATTATTCTATGTGTATTTTGTATATGTATTTAAAAAAAATGCTTTATCTTATGGGTATTTTGCATCTTTATTTTCATACAAATTTAAATTATTTTATTGATATTCTGTGTACTTATTTTGATACGATTTTACATTATTCTATGTATAACAAAATAAATACAGAATACACAAAAAAGATATGCAAAATACATATAAACAATGTAAATTATTTTCAAAATATATATACGAATACACATGAAATAAGGTAGATTTCTATAAAAATATATATACAAAATACACATATAATTAAGTAAATACGTATAAAAATGTATAAAATACACATAAAATAATGTAAACTAGTATCAAAATAAATAAACAAAATACCAATAAAAGAATGTGTATTTGTATAAATATATATATACAAAATACACATTAAATAATATAAATTTGTTTAAAACTATACAAAATACACATGAAATGATGTAAATACGTATAAAAATATATATACAAAATACACATTAAATAATGTAAATTCGCGTCAAAATAAATAAATAAAATATCTATAAAAGAATATGTATTTGTATGAAAATAGATATACAAAATAAACATAGGATAACCAAAATCTGTATTAAACTATATACAAAAATACACAAAAATATTTTAAATTTGTAAGAAAATAAATATACAAAATACACATAAAATTAGGTAAATTTGTATTGAAATACATTCACAAAATACATAAAATAATGTAAATTTGAATGAAAATACATAAACAAATACACTTAAAATAACGTAAATTTGTATAAAAAAAATATGTACAAAACACAAATACAATAATGTAAAATCGTATCAAAATAAATACACAGAATATTAATAAGATAATGTAAATTTGTATGAAAATAAAGAAGCAAAATACCCATAAAATAACGCATTTTTTTTATTTATAAAAATATATATACCAAAATACACATCAAAAAATTAAATTTGTATTAAAATAAATATACAAAAAACACATACAATAAGGTAAATTTGTATTGAAATAGATATGCAAAATACATATAAAACAATG
Organism: Eriocheir sinensis; assembly: GCF_024679095.1. Taxonomy (NCBI): domain Eukaryota; kingdom Metazoa; phylum Arthropoda; class Malacostraca; order Decapoda; family Varunidae; genus Eriocheir; species Eriocheir sinensis. The sequence goes on from NC_066562.1 coordinate 10,384,926, forward strand.
TAAATTTATTTCAAAATATATATACGAACACACATAAAATAACGTAGATTTCTATAAAAATATATATACAAAATACACATAAAATGAAGTAAATACGTATAAAAAAATGTATACAAAATACACATAAAATAATGTAAATTCATATCAAAACAAATAAACAAAATAAAAATAAAAGAATGTGTATTTGTATGAATATAAATATACAAAATACACATAAAATAACGTAAATTTATATAAAACTATATACAAAAATACACAGAAGTATTTAAATTTGTATGAAAAAATATACAAAATACACACGAAATAAGCTAAATTTGAATTGAAATATATATACAAAATACATGAAATAAAGTAAATTTGTATCAAAATATTTATACAAATACACATATAATAACGTAAATTTGTATGAAAATATATAAACAAAATACACATTAAATAATGTAAATACGTATAAAAAAATATGTACAAAATACACATATAATCATGTAATTCGTATCAAAATAAATAAACAAAATACCAATAATATAATATAAATTTGTATGAGTAAACGTGTATGTTGCATATTTTTATATACAAATCTACCTTATTATATACGCATTTTGTATATTAATTTTAATACAAATTTAATTATTCGATGTGTATTTTTGTATCTGTATGTTTATAAACATATGCTTTATTTTTTGGGTATTTTGCATCTTTATTTTCATACAAATTTACATAATTTTATTGATATTCTGCTCATTCATTTTGATACGAATTGACATTATTCTGTGTATTTTGTATATATTTTTCATACAAATTTACGTTATTTTATGTTTAAAAATATGGACAAAAGACACATATAATCATGTAATTCGTATCAAAATAAATAAATAAAATACCAATAAAATAATAAAAATTTGTATAAGTAAACGTGTATGTTGCATATTTTTTCAGTACAAATTTACCTTATTATATACGCATTTTGTATATTAATTTTAATACAAATTTAATTATTCGATGAGTATTTTTGTATCTGTATTTTTATAAAAATATGCTTTATTTTTTGGGTATTTTGCATCTTTATTTTCATACAAATTTACATTATTTTATTGATATTCTGCTCATTCATTTTGATACGAATTGACATTATTCTATGTGTATTTTGTATATATTTTTCATACAAATTTACGTTATTTTATGTGTATTTGCTTATATATTTTGACACAAATTTACAATATTTTATGGGTATTTTGTATATACATTTCAAAAGAAATTTACCTAGTTTTATGTGTATTTTGTATATCTATTTTCATACAAACTCAAATTATTTCTATGTATTTTTGTATATATTTTAATACAAATTTTAGTTATGTTATGTGTATTTTGTAAATTTATTTTCATTCAAATATATATTATTTTATTGGTGCTTTGTTGATTTACATTAATACGAATTTACATTATTTTATATGTACTTTGTATATATATTTTTATACGCTTTTTCATTATTTAATATTTATTTTGAATATATATTTTTATATAAATTCATGCTATTTTATGTGTATTTGTATATATATTTTTATATAAATTTACATTATTTTATGTATATTTTGTACATATATTTTTTTACAAATCTACCTTATTTTATGTTTATTTTGTATGTGTATTTTGTATATTTATATTTATCCAAATACTCATTCTTTTATTGGTATTTTGATTATTTATTTTAAATCGAGTTTACATTATTTTATGTGTATTTTGTATACATTTTTTTATACGTATTTACGTAATTTTAAGTGTATTTTGTATATATATATTTATAGAAATCTACGTTTTTTTATTTGTATTCGTATATATATTTTGAAACAAATTTACATTGCTTTATATGTATTTTTGCATATCTCTTTCAATACAAATTTACCTTATTGTATGTGCATTTTGTATATTTATTTCAATGCAAATTTAAATATTTTATGTGTATTTTGGTATATATATTTTTTTAAGATTACGAAAATTTGAATAAAAATATATACAAAAAAACAAAAAAATTAATTTCAATTTGTATGAAAATAGATATACAAAATACACATATAATTAGTTAAATTTGTATTTAAATACATGTACAAAATACACATAAAATAATGTAAATTTGTATGAAATGCAAACAAATTCACATAAAATTCGCGTCAAATATTTTTTTTTTTTGTATACAATTTTTTTATACGTATTTACTTCATTTTATGTGTATTTTGTATATATATTTTTATAGAAATCTACGTTATTTCATGTGTATTCGTATATATATTTTGAAACAAATTTACATTGTTTTATATGTATTTTGCATATCTATTTGAATACAAATTTACCTTATTGTATCTGTTTTTTTATATTAATTTTAATACAAATTTAATTTTTTTATGTGTATTTTGGTATATATATTTTTATAAATCAAAAAAAGCGTTATTTTATGGGTATTTTGCTTCTTTATTTTCCTACAAATTTACATTATTTTATTAATATTCTGTGTATTTATTTTGATACGATTTTACATTATTCTATTTGTGTTTTGTACATATTTTTTTATACAAATTTACGTTATTTTAAGTGTATTTGTTTATGTATTTTCATTCAAATTTCCAGTATTTTATGTGTATTTTGTGTATGTATTTCAATACAAATTTGCCTAATTTTATGTGTATTTTGTATATTTATTTTCATACAAATTTAAAATATTTTTGTGTATTTTTCTATTTAGTTTGATAAAAATTTATATTATTTTATGTGTATTTTGTATATCTATTTTCATACAAATACACGTTCTTTTATTGATATTTTGTTTATTTATTTTGACGCGAATTTTATGTGAATTTGTTTTCATTTCATACAAATTTACATTATTTTATGTGTATTTTGTACATGTATTTAAATACAAATTTAACTAATTATATGTGTATTTTGTATATCTATTTTCATACAAATTAAAATTTATTTTTTTGTTTTTTTGTATATATTTTTATTCAAATTTTCGTAATCTTATAAAAATATATATACCATAAAACACATAAAATATTTAAATTTGCATTGAAATAAATATACAAAATGCACATACAATAAGGTAAATTTGTATTGAAAGAGATATGCAAAAATACATATAAAACAATGTAAATTTGTTTCAAAATATATATACAAATACAAATAAAAAAACGTAGATTTCTATAAATATATATATACAAAATACACATAAAATTAAGTAAATACGTATAGAAAAATGTATTCAAAATACACATAAAATAATGTAAATTCGAATTAAAATAAATAAACAAAATACCAATAAAAGAATGTGTATTTGGATAAATATAAATATACAATATACACATACAAAATAAACATAAAATAAGGTAGATTTGTAAAAAAATATATGTACAAAATACACATAAAATAATGTAAATTATATAAAAATATATATACAAATACAGATAAAATACCATGAATTTGTATAAAAATATATATTCAAAATAAATATTAAATAATATAAAAGCGTATAAAAATATATATACAAAGTACATATAAAATAATGTAAATTCGTATCAATATAAATCAACAAAACACCAATAAAATAATATATATTTGAATGAAAATAAATTTACAAAATACACATAACATAACTAAAATTTGTATTAAAATATTACAAAAATACATAGGAATAATTTGAGTTTGTATGAAAATAGATATACAAAATACACATAAAACTAGGTAAATTTCTTTTGAAATGTAAATACAAAATACCCATAAAATATTGTAAATTTGTGTCAAAATATATAAACAAATACACATAAAATAACGTAAATTTGTATGAAAAATATATACAAAATACACATAGAATAATGTCAATTCGTATCAAAATGAATGAGCTGAATATCAATAAAATAATGTAAATTTGTATGAAAATAAAGATGCAAAATACCCAAAAAATAAAGCATATGTTTATAAAAATACAGATACAAAAATACAAATCGAATAATTAAATTTGTATTAAAATTAATATACAAAATGCGTATATAATAAGGTAAATTTGTATTGAAAAAATATACAACATACACGTTTACTCATACAAATTTATATTATTTTATTGGTATTTTGTTTATTTATTTTGATACGAGTTACATGATTATATGTGTATTTTGTACATATTTTTTTATACGTATTTACATTATTTAATGTGTATTTTGTTTATATATTTTCATACAAATTTACGTTATTTTATGTGTATTTGTATAAATATTTTGATACAAATTTACTTTATTTCATGTATTTTGTATATATATTTCAAGTCAAGTTTAGCTTATTTTGTGTGTATTTTGTATATATTTTCATACAAATTTAATTACTTCTATGTATTTTTGTATATAGTTTTATATAAATTTACGGAATTTTATGTGTATTTTGTATATTTATATTTATACAAATACACATTCTTTTATTGGTATTTTGTTTATTTATTTTGATACGAGTTTACATTATTTTAAGTGTTTTTTGTATACATTTTTTTATACGTATTTACTTCATTTTATGTGTATTTTGTATATATATTTTTATAGAAATCTACGTTATTTTATGTGTATTCGTATATCTATTTTGAAACAAATTTACATTGCTTTATATGTATTTTGCATATCTATTTCAATACAAATTTACCTTATTGTATGTGTTTTTTGTATATTTATTTTAATACAAATTTAATTTTTTGATCTGTATTTTGGTATATATATTTTATAAATAAAAAAGCGTTATTTTATGGGCATTTTGCTTCTTTATTTTTATACAAATTTACATTATTTTATTAATATTCTGTGTATTTTTTTATACGTATTTACATTATTCTATTTGTGTTTTGTACATATTTTTTTATACAAATTTACGTTATTTTAAGTGTATTTGTTTATGTATTTTCATTCAAATTTACATTATTTTATGTGTATTTTGTGTATGTATTTCAATACAAATTTACCTAATTTTATGTGAATTTTGTATATTTATTTTCATACGAATTTAAAATATTTTTATATTTTTGTATATAGTTTGATACAAATTTAGGTTATTTTATGTGTATTTTGTATATCTATTTTCATACAAATACACATTCTTTTATTGATATTTTGTTTATTTATTTTGACGCGAATTTACATTATTTAATGTGTATTTTGTATATATATTTTATACGTATTTACATCATTTCATGTGTATTTTGTATAGTTTTAAACAAATTTATATTATTTAATGTGTATTTTGTATATATATATTTATAGAAATAAACATTCTTTTATTGGTATTTTGTTTATTTATTTTGATACTAATTTACATTATTTTATGTGTATTTTGTATACATTTTTTATACGTATTTACTTAATTTTATGTGTATTTTGTATATATATTTTTATAGAAATCTACCTTATTTCATGTGTATTCGTATATATATTTTGAAACAAATTTACATTGTTTATATGTATTTTGCATATCTATTTTTATGTATTCTGAATTTATTTTTGTTATACATAGAATAATGTAAAATCGTATCAAAATAGGTACACAGAATATCAATAAAATAATTTAAATTTGTATGAAAATAAAGATGCAAAATACCCATAAGATAAAGCATTTTTTTAAAATACATATACAAAAATACACATAGAATAATTAAATTTGTATTAAAATTAATATACAAAATGCACACATACAATAAGGTAAATTTGTATTGAAAAAAAACGCAAAATACAAATAAAACAGAGTAAATTTGTTTCAAAATATATAAACGAATACACATAAAATAACGTAGATTTCTATAGAAATATATATACAAAATACACATGAAATTATGTAAATACGTATAAAAATATATATATAAAATACATATTAAGTAATGTAAATTTGTGACAAAATAAATAAACAAAATATCATGAAAAGAATGTGTATTTGTATGAAAATAAATAATAGATAATAAATTTGTATGTAATATATATGCAAGATACACATTAAATAATGTAAATATGTATAAAAAAATATATACAAAAAACAAATAGAATAATGTAAAATCGTATCAAAATAAATACACCGAATATTAATAAAATAATGTAAATTTGTATGAAAATAAAGATGCAAAATTCTTATCAAAAAGCGCATTTCTTATAAAAAATATATATACCAAAATACACATAAAATATTTAAATTTGTATTGAAATAAATATACAAAATGCACATGCAATAAGGTAAACTTCTGTTGAAAGAGATATCAAAAATACATATAAAAAATTGTAAATTTGTTTCAAAATATATATACGAATACACATAAAATAACGTAGATTTCTATAAAAATATATATACAAAATACACATAAAATTAGGTAAATACGTATTAAAAAATTTAAACAAAATACACATAAAATAATATAAATTCGAAACTAAATAAAAAAAAAAAAATAACAATAAAAGAATGTGTATTTGTTCTGTGTATTTTTTGTATATAGTTTTACACAAATTTACGATATTTTATGTGTATTTTGTATATTTATATTTATACAAATACATATTCTTTTATTGGTATTTTGTTTATTTATTTTGATACGATTTTTATGTGTATTTTGTACTCATTTTTTTATACGTATTTACTTCATTTTATGTGTATTTTGTATATATTTTTATAGAAATCAACGTTATTTTATGTGTATTCGTATATATATTTTGAAACAAATTTACATTGTTTTATATGTATTTTGCATATCTATTTCAATGTATTTTGTATATATTTTTATAGAAATCAACGTTATTTTATGTGTATTCGTATATATATTTAGAAACAAATTTACATTGTTTTATATGTATTTTGCATATCTATTTCAATACAAATTTACCTTACAGTATGTGCATTTTTTATATTTATTTTAATACAAATTTTAATATTTTATGTGTATTTTCGTATATATATTTTTATAAAAAATGAGTTATTTTATGTCTATTTTGCATCTTTATTTTCTTACAAATTTACATTATTTAATTAATATTCTGTGTATTTATTTTGATACGATTTTACATTATTCTATTTGTGTTTTGTATATAGTTTTATACATATTTACATTATTTTATTAGTATTTTGTATATATATTTGATACAAATTTACGTTATTTTAAGTGTATATGTTTATATATTTTCATTCAAATTTCCATTATTTTATGTGTATTTTGTATATGTATTTCAATACAAATTTACCTAATTTTATGTGTATTTTGTATATTTATTTTCATACAAATTTAAATTATTTTTGTGTATTTTTGTATATAGTTTTATACAAACAGGTTATTTTATGACATTTTTGTATATCTATTTTCATACAAATACACATTCTTTTATTGATATTTTGTTTATTTATTTTGAGGAGAATTTAAATTATTTAATGTGTATTTTGTATATATATATTTTTATACGTATTTACATCATTTCATGTGTATTTTGTATATATATTTCTATAGAAATCTACGTTATTTTATGTGTATTCGTATATAGATTTTTAAACAAATTTACGCTTTAAAGTGCATTTTGTATATTTTTTCAATACAAATTTACCTTATTGTACGTGCATTTTGTATATTAATTTTAACACAAATATAATTATTCTATGTGTATTTTTGTATATGTATTTTTAAAAAAAATATGCTTTATTTTATGGGTATTTTGCATCTTTATTTTCATACAAAATTACATTATTTTATTGATATTCTGTGTATTTATTTTTATACGATTTTACATTATTCTATGTGTATTTTGTATATATTTTTCATTTAATTTAGCTTATTTTATGTGTATTTTGTATATCTATTTGTTTTAATACAAAATCAAATATTCTATGTTTTTTCGTATATATATTTTTATAAAAAATGCGTTATTTTATGGGTATTTTGCATCTTAATTTTCATACAAATTTACATTATTTTATTAATATTTTCTGTATTTATTTTTAAACGATTTTACATTATTTTATTTGTGTTTTGTATATATTTTTTATACATATTTACATTATTTAATGTGTTTTTTGTATATATATTTGATACAAAGTTACGTTATTTTATGTGTATTTTGTATATGTATTTCAATACAAATTTGCATTAAATTACGTTATGTTTATATATTTTCATTCAAATTTTTATTATTTTATGTGTATTTTGTATATGTATTTCAATACAAATTTACCTAATTTTATATGTTTTTTGTATATTTATTTTCATACAAGTTTAAATTTTTTTTGTGTATTTTTGTTTATAGTTTTATATTAATTTAGGTTATTTTATGTGTATTTTGTATATCTATTTTCATACAAATACACATTCTTTTCATGATATTTTGTTTATTTATTTTGACACGAATTAACATTATTTAATGTGTATTTTGTATATATATTTTTATACGTATTTACATTATTTCAAGTGTATTTTGTATATATATTTCTATAGAAATCTGCGTTATTTTATGTGTATTCGTATATATATTTTGAAACAAATTTACATTGTTTTATGCATATTTTATCAATACAAATTTACCTTATTATATGTGTATTTTGTATATTAATTTTAATACAAATTTGATTAATCTATGTGTATTTTTGTATATGTATTTTTATAAAAATGTGCTTTATTTTATGGGTATTTTGCATCTTTATTTTCATACAAATTTACATTATTTTATTGATATTCTGTGTATTTATTTTAATATGATTTTACATTATTCTATGTGTATTTTGTATATATATTTTATATAAAATGTATTTGTTTTCATTTCATACAAATCTATTTTATTTTATGTATTTTTTGTACATGTATACACATAAAATATTTAAATTTGTATTGAAATAAATATACAAAATGCAAATACAATAAGGTAAACTTCTATTGAAAGAGATATGCAAAAATACATATAAAACAATGTAAATTTGTTTCAAAATATATATACAAATACACATAAAATACCATGAATTTGTATAAAATTATATATTCAAAATAAATATTAAATAATGTAAATCCGTATAAAAATATATATACAAAGTACATATAAAATAATGTAAATTCGTATCAATATAAATCAACAAAATACCAATAAAATAATATATATTTGAATGAAAATACATTTACAAAATACACATAACATAACTAAAATTTGTATTGAAATATATACAAAAATACATAAAAATAATTTGAGTTTCTATGAAAATAGATATTCAAAATACATATAAAACTAGGTAAATTTCTTTTGAAATATATATACAAATACCCATAAAATATTGTAAATTTGTGTCAAAATATATAAACAAATACACATAAAATAACTTAAAATAACGTAAATATGTATCAAATATATATACAAAAAACACATTAAATAATGTAATTATGTATAAAAAATATATATACAAAACATAAATAAAATAATGTAAAATCTTATCAAAATAAACACAGAAAATATTAATAAAATAATGTAAATTTGTATGAAAATTAAGATGCAAAATATCCATAAAATAACGCATTTTTTATAAAAATATATATACGAAAAAACATAAAATATTTGATTTTGTATTAAAATAAATAGATATACATTCTTTTATTGGTATTTTGTTTATTTATTTTGTTTCGAATTTACATTATTTTATGTGTATTTTGTTTACATTTTTTTATACGTATTTACTTAATTTTATGTGTTTTTTGTATATATATTTTTATAGAAATCTACGTTATTTTATGTGTATTCGTATATATATATTTGAAACAAATTTACATTGTTTTATATGTATTTTTGCATATCTCTTTCAATAGAAGTTTACCTTATTGCATGTGCATTTTGTATATTTATTTCAATAAAAATTTAAATATTTTATGTGTATTTTGGTATATATATTTTTATAAGAAATGCGCTATTTGATGGGAATTTTGCATCTTTATTTTCATACAAATTTACATTATTTTATTAATATTGGGTGTATTTATTTATTTATCTATTTGTTTTTTGTATATATTTTTTTATACATATTTACATTATTTAAATGTATCTTGCATATATATTACATACAAATTTATTATCTATTATTTATTTTCATACAAATACACATTCTTTTCATGATATTTTGTTTATTTATTTTGTCACGAATTTATATATATATATATATATATATATATAATATATATATATATAGATATATATATATATATATATATATACTTTTATACGTATTTACATAATTTCATGTGTATTTTGCATATATATTTCTATAGAAATCTACGTTATTTTATGTGTATTCGTATATATATTTTGAAACAAATTTACACTGTTTTATTTGTGTTTTGCGTTTTTTTTTTCAATACAAATTTACCTTATTGTATGTGTGCATTTTGTATATTAATTTTAATACAAATTTAATTATTCTATGTGTATTTTTGTATATGTATTTTTAAAAAAAAAATGCTTTATCTTATGGGTATTTTGCATCTTTATTTTCATACAAATTTAAATTATTTTATTGATATTCTGTGTACTTATTTTGATACGATTTTACATTATTCTATGTATAACAAAAATAAATACAGAATACACAAAAAAAGATATGCAAAATACAGATAAACAATGTAAATTATTTTCAAAATATATATACGAATACACATGAAATAAGGTAGATTTCTATAAAAATATATATACAAAATACACATATAATTAAGTAAATACGTATAAAAAATGTATACAAAATACACATAAAATAATGTAAACTAGTATCAAAATAAATAAACAAAATACCAATAAAAGAATGTGTATTTGTATAAATATATATATACAAAATACACATTAAATAATATAAATTTGTTTAAAACTATACAAAATACACATGAAATGATGTAAATACGTATAAAAATATATATACAAAATACACATTAAATAATGTAAATTCGCGTAAAAATAAATAAATAAAATATCAATAAAAGAATATGTATTTGTATGAAAATAGATATACAAAATACACATAAGATAACCTAAATTTGTATTAAACTATATACAAAAATACACAAAAAATATTTTAAATTTGTCAGAAAATAAATATACAAAATACACATATAATTAGGTAAGTTTGTATTGAAATACATACACAAAATACACATAAAATAATGTAAATTTGAATGAAAATACATAAACAAATACACTTAAAATAACGTAAATTTGTATAAAAAAATATGTACAAAACACAAATAGAATAATGTAAAATCGTATCAAAATAAATACACAGAATATTAATAAGATAATGTAAATTTGTATGAAAATAAAGAAGCAAAATACCCATAAAATAACGCATTTTTTTTATTTATAAAAATATATATACCAAAATATACATCAAAAAATTAAATTTGTATTAAAATAAATATACAAAAAACACATACAATAAGGTAAATTTGTATTGAAATAGATATGCAAAATACATATAAAACAATGTAAATTTATTTCAAAATATATATACGAACACACATAAAATAACGTAGATTTCTATAAAAATATATATACAAAATACACATAAAATGAAGTAAATACGTATAAAAAAATGTATACAAAATACACATAAAATAATGTAAATTCGTATCAAAACAAATAAACAAAATAAAAATAAAAGAATGTGTATTTGTATGAATATAAATATACAAAATACACATAAAATAACGTAAATTTATTTAAAACTATATACAAAAATACACAGAAGTATTTAAATTTGTATGAAAAAATATACAAAATACACACGAAATAAGCTAAATTTGAATTTAAATATATATACAAAATACATGAAATAAAGTAAATTTGTATCAAAATATTTATACAAATACACATATAATAACGTAAATTTGTATGAAAATATATAAACAAAATACACATTAAATAATGTAAATACGTATAAAAAAATATGTACAAAATACACATATAATCATGTAATTCGTATCAAAATAAATAAACAAAATACCAATAAAATAATATAAATTTGTATGAGTAAACGTGTATGTTGCATATTTTTCTATACAAATCTATCTTATTATATACGCATTTTGTATATTAATTTTAATACAAATTTAATTATTCGATGTGTATTTTTGTATCTGTATGTTTATAAACATATGCTTTATTTTTTGGGTATTTTGCATCTTTATTTTCATACAAATTTACATTATTTTATTGATATTCTGCTCATTCATTTTGATACGAATTGACATTATTCTGTGTATTTTGTATATATTTTTCATACAAATTTACGTTATTTTATGTTTGAAAATATGGACAAAAGACACATATAATCATGTAATTCGTATCAAAATAAATAAATAAAATACCAATAAAATAATAAAAATTTGTATGAGTAAACGTGTATGTTGCATATTTTTTCAATACAAATTTACCGTATTATATACGCATTTTGTATATTAATTTTAATACAAATTTAATTATTCGATGAGTATTTTTGTATCTGTATTTTTATAAAAATATGCTTTATTTTTTGGGTATTTTGCATCTTTATTTTCATACAAATTTACATTATTTTATTGATATTCTGCTCATTCATTTTGATACGAATTGACATTATTCTATGTGTATTTTGTATATATTTTTCATACAAATTTACGTTATTTTATGTGTATTTGCTTATATATTTTGACACAAATTTACAATATTTTATGGGTATTTTGTATTTACATTTCAAAAGAAATTTACCTAGTTTTATTTGTATTTTGTATATCTATTTTCATACAAACTCAAATTATTTCTATGTATTTTTGTATATATTTTAATACAAATTTTAGTTATGTTATGTGTATTTTGTAAATTTATTTTCATTCAAATATATATTATTTTATTGGTGCTTTGTTGATTTATATTGATACGAATTTACATTATTTTATATGTACTTTGTATATATATTTTTATACGCTTTTACATTATTTAATATTTATTTTGAATATATATTTTTATATAAATTCATGCTATTTTATGTGTATTTGTATATATATTTTTATATAAATTTACATTATTTTATGTATATTTTGTACATATATTTTTTTTACAAATCTACCTTATTTTATGTTTATTTTGTATGTGTATTTTGTATATTTATATTTATCCAAATACTCATTCTTTTATTGGTATTTTGATTATCTATTTTAAATCGAGTTTACATTATTTTATGTGTATTTTGTATACATTTTTTTATACGTATTTACGTAATTTTAAGTGTATTTTGTATATATATATTTATAGAAATCTACGTTTTTTTATTTGTATTCGTATATATATTTTGAAACAAATTTACATTGCTTTATATGTATTTTTGCATATCTCTTTCAATACAAATTTACCTTATTGTATGTGCATTTTGTATATTTATTTCAATGCAAATTTAAATATTTTATGTGTATTTTGGTATATATATTTTTATAAGATTACGAAAATTTGAATAAAAATATATACAAAAAAACAAAAAAATTAATTTCAATTTGTATGAAAATAGATATACAAAATACACATATAATTAGTTAAATTTGTATTTAAATACATGTACAAAATACACATAAAATAATGTAAATTTGTATGAAATGAAAACAAATTCACACAAAATTCGCGTCAAAATAAATAAACAAAATATCAATAAAAGAATGTGTATTTGTATGAAAATAGATATACAAAATACACATAAAATAACCTAAATTTGTATCAAACTATATAAAAAATACACAAAAATATTTTAAATTTGTATGAAAATAAATATACAAAATGCACATAAAATTAGGTAAATTTGTATTGAAATACATACACAAAATACACATAAAATAATGTAAATTTGAATGAAAATACATAAACAAATTCACTTAAAATAACGTAAATTTGTATAAAAAAATATCTACAAAACACAAATAGAATAATGTAAAATCGTATCAAAATAAATACATAGAATAGTAATAAAATAATGTAAATTTGTATGAAAATAAAGAAGCAAAATACCCATAAAATAACGCATTTTTTTTATTTATAAAAATATATATACCAAAATACACATCAAAAAATTAAATTTGTGTTAAAATAAATATACAAAAAACACATACAATAAGGTAAATTTGTATTGAAATAGATATGCAAAATACATATAAAACGTAGATTTCTATAAAAATATATATACAAAATACACATAAAATGAAGTAAATACGTATAAAAAAATGTATCCAAAAAACACATAAAATAATGTAAATTCGTACGAAAATAAATAAACAAAATACCAATAAAAGAATGTGTATTTGTATAAATATAAATATACAAAATACACATAAAATAACGTAAATTTATATAAAACTATATACAAAAATACACAGAAGTAGTTAAATTTGTATGAAAATATATACAAAATACACACAAAATAAGCTAAATTTGAATTGAAATATATATACAAAATACATGAAATAAAGTAAATTTGTATCAAAATATTTATACAAATACACATATAATAACGTAAATTTGTATGAAAATATATTAACAAAACGTGTATGTTGCATATTTTTTCAATACAAATTTACCTTATTATATACGCATTTTGTATATTAATTTTAATACAAATTTAATTATTCGATGTGTATTTTTGTAAAAAATGCGTTGTTTTATGGGTATTTTGCATCTTTATTTTCATACAAATTTAAATTATTTTATTAATATTCTGTGTATTTATTTTGATACTATTTTACAATATTCTATTTGTGTTTTGTATATATTTTTTTTATACATATTTACATTATTTAATGTGTATTTTCTATGTATATTTCATACAAATTTACGTTATTTTAAGTGTATTTGTTTATATATTTTCATTCAAATTTGTATTATTTTATGTGTATTTTGTATATGTATTTCAATAGAAATTTAACTAGTTTTATGTGTATTTTGTATATGTATTTTTATACATATTTAAATTATTTTTGTGTATTTTTTTAATAAAGTTTTATACAAATTTACAATATTTTATGTGTATTTTGTATATCTATTTTCATACAAATACACATTCTTTTATTGATATTTTGTTTATTTATTTTGATGCGAATTTACATTATTTAATGTGTATTGTGTATATATATTTTTATACGTATTTACGTCATTTCATGTGTATTTTATATATATATATATCTATAGAAATATACGTTATTTTATGTGTATTCGTATATATATTTTGAAACAAATATACATTGTTTTATGTGTATTTTGTATATTTTTTCAATACAAATTTCCCTTATTGTACGTGCATTTTGTATATTAATTTTAATACAAATTTAATTATTCTGTGTGTGTGTAAAAAAAAATAGGCTTTATTATATGGGTATTTTGCATCTTTATTTTCATACAAAATTACATTATTTTATTGATATTCTGTGTATTTATTTTGATACGATTTTACATTATTCTATGTATATTTTGTATATCTATTTTATACCAATGTACGTTATTTTATGTGAATTTGTTTTCATATCATACAAATTTACATTATTTTATGTGTGTTTTGTACATGTATTTAAATACAAATTTAACTAATAATATGTGTATTTTGTATATCTATTTTCATACAAATTGAAATTTATTTTTTTGTTTTTTTTGTATATATTTTTATTCAAATTTTTGTAATTTTATGTGTATTTTGTATATTTATTTTCCTACAAATATACGTTCTTTTATCGGAATTTTGTTTATTTATTTTGATACGAATTTTCATTTTTTTAGGTGTATTTGATATATATATTTTTATACTTATTTACATAATTTTATATGTATTTTGAATATATATTTTCATAGAAATTTACTCTATATGTATATACAAAATAACACAAAAATAATTTAAATTTGTATGAAAATAAATATACAAAATACACATAAAATTAGGTAAATTTGTATTGAAATACATATACAAAATACACTTAAAATAATGTAAATTTGAATGAAATGATATAAACAAGTACACTTAAAATGACGTTAATTTGTATAAAATATATATAAAAAATACACATTAAATAATGAAAATATGTATAAAAAAATATATACAAAACACAAATAGTATAATATAAAATCGTATCAAAATATATACACAGAATATTAATAATATAATGTACATTTATATGAAAACTAAGATGCAAAATACCTATAAAATAACGCATTTTTTTGTATTAAAATAAATATACAAAATGCACATACAATAAGGTAAATTTGTATTGAAATAGATATGCAAAAAACATATAAAACAATGTAAATTTGTTTCAAAATATATATACGAATACACATAAAATAATGTAGATTTCTATAAATATATATATACAAAATACAAATAAAATTAAATAAATACGAATCAAAAATGTATACAAAATACACATAAAATAATGTAAATTCGTATAAATATAAATAAACAATATACCAATAAGAGAATGTGTATTTGTATAAATATAAATACACAAAATGCACAAAAAATAACGTAAATTTGTATAAAACTATATACAAAAATACACAGAAGTAATTAAACTTGCATGAAAATAGATATACAAAATTTTATGTGTATTTGTATATATATTTTCATATAAATTTACATTATTTTATGTGTATTTTGATCATATATCTCATTACAAATTTACTTTATTTTATGTTTATTTTGTATGTGTATTTTGTACATTTATATTTATACAAATACTCATTCTTTTATTGGTATTTTGTTTATTTATTTTGTTTCGAATTTATATTATTTTATGTGTATTTTGTTTACATTTTTTATACGTATTTAACTAATTTTATGTGTATTTTGTATATATATTTTTATAGAAATCTACGTTATTTTATGTGTATTCGTATATATATTTTGAAACAAATTTACTCTGTTTTATATGTGTTTTTGCATATCTCTTTCAATAGAAGTTTACCTTATTGTATGTGCATTTTGTATATTAATTTCAATAAAAATTTAAATATTTTATGTGTATTTTGGTATATATATTTTTATAAGAAATGCGCTATTTGATGGGAATTTTGCATCTTTATTTTCATACAAATTTACATTATTTTATCAATATTCGGTGTATTTATTTTGATACGATCTTACATTATTCTATTTGTTTTTTGTGTAAATTTTTTTATACATATTTACATTATTTAATGTATATCTTGCATATATATTTCATACAAATTTATTATCTATTATTTATTTTCATACAAATACACATTCTTTTAATGATATTTTGTTTATTTATTTTGACACGATTTTACATTATTTAATATGTAATTTATATATATATTTTTATTCGTATTTACATAATTTCATGTGTATTTTGTATATATATTTCTATAGAAATCTACGTTATTTTATGTGTATTCGTATATATATTTTGAAACAAATTTACAATGTTTTATTTGTATTTTGTGTTTTTTTTTCAATACAAATTTACCTTATTGTATGTGTGCATTTTGTATATTAATTTTAATACAAATTTAATTATTCTATGTGTATTTTTGTATATGTATTTAAAAAAAAATATATGCTTATCTTATGGGTATTTTGCATCTTTGTTTTCATACAAATTTAAATTATTTTATTGATATTCTGTGTACTTATTTTGATACTATTTTACATTATTCTATGTATAACAAAAATAAATACAGAATACACAAAAATAGATATGCAAAATACATATAAACAATTTAAATTTGTTTCAAAATATATATACGAATACACTTGACATGGGTATTTTGAATCTTAATTTTCATACAAATTTACATTATTTTATTAATATTTTCTGTATTTATTTTCATACGATTTTACATTATTTTATTTGTGTTTTGTATATATTTTTTTATACATATTTACATTATTTAATGTGTTTTTTGTATAAGTATTTGATACAAATTTACGTTATTTTAAGTCTATATGTTTATATATTTTCATTCAAATTTACATTATTTTATGTGTATTTTGTAAATGTATTTCAATACAAATTTACCTAATTTTATGTTTTTTGTATATTTATTTTCATACAAGTTTAAATTATTTTTGTGTATTTTTGTATATAGTTTTTTACAAATTTAGGTTATTTTATGTGTATTTTGTATATCTATTTTCATACAAATACACATTCTTTTCATGATATTTTTTTTAATTATTTTGACACGAATTAACATTATTTAATGTGTATTTTGTATATATATTTTTATACGTATTTACATTATTTCAAGTGTATTTTGTGTATTTCTATAGAAATCTACGTTATTTTATGAGTATTCGTATATATATTTTGAAACAAATTTACATTGTTTTATGTGTATTTTGCATATTTTTTCAATACAAATTTACATTATTGTATGAGCATTTTGTATATTAATTTTAATACAAATTTGATTAATCTATGTGTATTTTTGTGTATATATTTTTATAAAAATATGCTTTATTTTATGGGTATTTTGCATCTTTATTTTCATACAAATTTACATTATTTTATTGATATTCTGGGTATTTATTTGGTATGATTTTACATTATTCTATGTGTATTTTGTATATATATTTTATATAAAATATATTTGTTTTCATTTCATACAAATCTACATTATTTTATGTGTTTTTTGTACAAGTATTTAAATACAAATTTAACTAGTTAGATGTGTATTTTGTATATCTATTTTGTATGTATATTTTCATAGAAATTTACTCTATTTTATGAGTATTCGTATATATATTTTGATACAAATGTATTTTGCATATCTATTTCAATACAAATTTTCTTATTATACGTGCATTTTGTTTATTTATTTTAATACAAATTTAATTATTTTATATGTATTTTTCTATATATATTTTTATGCAAAAATGCGTTATTATATGGATATTTTGCAGCTTTATTTTCATACAAATTTACATTATTTTATTAATATTCTCTTTATTTATTTTGATACGATTTAACATTATTCTATGTGTAATTTGTATATATTTTTATACATATTTACATTATTTAAGGTTTATTTTGTATATATATTTTATCCAAATCTACATTATTTTATGTGTATTTGTTTATATTTTTTCATACAAATTTACATTATTTTATGTGTATTTTGTATATACATTTTCATAAAAAAAATTACGTTATTTTATTGTGTGTACTCGTATATATTTTGATACAAATTTTATACAAATTCATGTTATTTAATGTGTATTTGTATATATATTTTCATACAAATTTATATTATTTTATGTGTATTTTTTCATATATTTCATTACAAATTTACCTTATTTTATGTTTATTTTGTATATTTATTTCATTCAATTTTAAATTATTTTATGTGTATATTTGCATTTGTATTTAGGTTATTTTATGTGTATTTTGTATATATATTTTCATCCAAAATTACATTATTACATTGGTATTTTCTTAATTTAATTCGATACGGATTTAGATTATTTCATAGGTATTTTGTATACATATTTTTATACTCATTTACATTATCTAATGTGTGTTTTGTATATATATTTTTATGCAAATTTATTTTATGTTCATTTTTGTACATATATTTTTATAGAAATTTGCGTTATTTTATGTATATAGTTTTATATAAATTTACGTTATTTTATGTGCATTTTGTATATTTATATTTATAAAAATACACATTCTTTTATTGCTATATTGTTTATTTATATTTAGACGAATTTACATTATTTTATGTTTATTTTGTATACATTTTTTTATACGTATTTACTTAATTTTATGTGTATTTTGTATATGTATTTTTATAGAAATCTACGTTAATTTATGTGTATTCTCATATATATTTTGAAACAAATTTACATTATTTTATATGTATTTTGCATATCTATTTCAATACAAATTTACCTTATTGTATGTGCATTTTGTATATTTATTTTGATACAAATTCAAATATTTTATGTGTATTTTGGTATCAATAATTTTATAAAAAATGCGTTATTTTATAGGTATTTTGCATCCTAATTTTCATACAAATTTACATTATTTTATTAATATTCTGTGTATATATTTAGATACGATTTTACATTATTCTATTTGTGTTTTGTATATATTTTTTATACATATTTACATTATTTAATGTGTATTTTGTATATATATTTCATACAAATTTACGTTATTATATGTGTATTTGTTTATATATTTTCTTTCATATTTACATTATTTTATGTGTATTTTGTATATGTATTTCAATAGAAATTAACCTAATTTTATGTGTATTTTGTATATTTCTTTTCATACAAATTTAAATTATTTTTGTGTATTTTTGTATATAGTTTTATACAAATTTAGGTTATTTTATGTACGCATTTACATTATTTAATGTGTGTTTTGTATATATATTTTTATCCAAAGTTAATTTATTTTACGTTCAGTTTTTGAAATCTATTTTTATATAAATTATCGTTATTTTATATGTATTTGTATATGTTTTCTCATACAAATTTACATTATATTATTGGTATTTTGTTTATTTATTTTGATACGAATTACATGATTATATGTGTATTTTGTACATATTTTTTATGCGTATTTACATTACTTAATGTGTATTTTGTTTATATATTTTTAAACAAATTTACGTTATTATATGTATTTTTATAAATATTTTGATACAAATTTACATTATTTTATGTATTTTGTATATACATTTCAATTCAAATTTAGCTTATTTTATCTGTATTTTGTATATCTATTTTCATACGAATTTAACTACTTCTGTGTATTTTTGTATATAGTTTTATACAAATTTACGCTATTTTATGTGTATTTTGTATATTTATATTTATACAAATACACAATCTTTTATTGGTATTTTGTTTATATATTTTGATACGAATTTACATTATTTTATGTGTATTTTGTATACATTTTTTTTATACGTATTTACTTCATTTTACGTGTATTTTGTATATATATTTTTATGCAAATCTACGTTATTTTATGTGTATTCGTATATATATTTTGAAACAAATTTACATTGTTTTATATGTATTTTGCATATCTATTTCAGTACAGATTTACCTTATTGTATGTGTATTTTGTATATTTATTTTATTACAAATAAATATTTTTATGTGTATTTTTGTATATATATTAAAAAAAAACGTTATTTTATGGGTATTTTGCTTCTTTATTTTCATACAAATTTACATTATTTTATTAATATTCTGTGTATTTATTTTGATATGATTTTACATTATTCTATTTGTGTTTTGTATATATTTTTTTTTATACAAATTTTCGTTATTTTATGTGTATTTGTTTATGTATTTTCATTCAAATTTACAGTATTTTATGTGTATTTTGTATATGTATTTCAATACAAATTTACCTAATTTTATTTATGTGTATTTTGTATATTTATTTTCATACAAATTTAAATTATTTTTGTGTATTTTTGTATATAGTTTTATACAAATTTATGTTATCTGATGTGTATTTTGTATATATACTTTCATACAAATACACATTCTTTTATTGACATTTTGTTTATTTATTTTGACGAGAATTTACATTATTTAATTTTAATTTTGTATATATATTTTTATACGTATTTACATCCTTTCATGTGTATTTTGTATATTTATAAAAAAATGCGTTATTTTATGGGTATTTTGCATCTTTATTTAAATACAAATTTACATTATTTTATTTACGTTCTGTGTATTTATTTTAATACGATTTTACATTATTCTATTTGTGTTTTGTATATATATTTTTTATACATATTTTCATTATTTAATGAGTATTTTTTATATATATTTTATACAAATTTATGTTAATTTAAGTGATTTTGTTTATATATTTTCATTCAAATTTACATTATTTTATGTGTATTTTGTATATGTATTTCTTTACAAATTTACCTAATTTTATGTGTATTTTGTATATTTATTTTCATACAAATTTAACTTATTTTTTGTGTATTTTTATATATAGTTTTATAAAAATTTACGTTATTTTATGTGTATTAAGGGGAGGCGGTGGCTGAATAGGGGAGGCGGTGGCTGAATCGACAGAGTAACACCACCGCGTTCAGGAGGACGCGAGTTCAATCCCCGCCCGGTGCCACCAAGCTGGGATTTTTCAGCCGCCGCCGAGTGGCTTAAAACTACCCACATGCTGTCCAGAAGACCACCTATCAACCCGGACTCTAGATTCTAGGATTAAAGATGAGCTCCGGGAGGGCAGCATGAGCTAATGCAAGATGGCGCCACTATAAACACTCGCCTGCGCCAGAACGTGCTGGGCCGACCATCAGGACCCACCGAGAAAAAGCCTTGGGTCGACCATCAGGCCCCACCGGTAAAAAGCCTACCGGCGCTATAGGCCGCGACGTAAAAAAAGAAAAAAAATAATTTGTATATGTATTTTCATACAAATACACATTCTTTTATTGATATTTTAATTATTTATTTTGACACGAATTTGCATTATTTAATGTGTATTTTGTATATATATTTTTATACGTATTTACAACATTTCATGTGTATTTCTATAGAAATCTACGTTATTTTATGTGTATTCGTATATATAATTTGAAACAAATCTACATTATTTTATGTGTATTTTGTATATATATTTCATTATAAATTTGCCTTATTTTAAGTTTATTTTTATATCTATTTTCATTCAAATTCAAATCATTTTATGTCTATATATTTATTTGTGTTTACGTTATTTTATGTGTATTTTCTATATATATTTTCATTCAAAATTACATTATTTTATCGGTATTTTGTTCATTTATTTCGATACGAATTTAGATTATTTCATGTGTATTTTCTATATATATACTTAGTTACCTTATTTTCTATATATATACAAATTTACCTTATTGCATGTGCATTTTGTATATTTATTTTAATAAAAATTCAAATATTTTATGTGTGTTTTGGTATATATATTTTTATAAAAAATGCGTTATTTTATGGGTATTTTGCATCTAGTTTTCATACAAATTTACATTATTTTATTAATATTCTGTGTATTTATTTTGATACAATTTTACATTATTCTATTTGTGTTTTGTATATATATTTTTTTATACATATACATATTATTTAATGTGAATTTTGTATATATATCTTATACAAATTTACGTTATTTTAAGTGTATTTGTTTATATATTTTCATTCAAATTTACCTTATTTTAGGTGTATTTTGTATATGTATTTCAATACAAATTTACCTAATTTTATGTGTATTTTTTAAATTTCTTTTCATACAAATTTAAATTATTTTTGTGTATTTTTTTATATAGTTTTATACAAATTTAAGTTATTTTATGTGTATTTTGAATATCTATTTTCATAGAAATACACATTCTTTTATTGATGTTTTGTTTATTTATTTTGACGCAAATTTACATTATTTAATGTGTATTTTGTATTTATATTTTTATACGTATTTACATCATTTCATGTGTATTTTGTATATATATTTCTATATAAATCTACGTTATTTTATGTGTATTCTTATATAGATTTTTAAACAAATTTACACTATTTTATGTGTAATTTGCATATTTTTTCAATACAAACTTACTTTATTGTATATGCATTTTGTATATCAATTTTAATACAAATTTAATTATTCTATGTCTATTTTTGTATATATATTTGTCTACAAATATACATTCTTTTTTTGGATTTTTGTTTATTTATTTTGATACGAATTTACATTATTTTATGTGCATTTTGTATATATATTTTTCTACGTATTTACATTATATTATATGTTTTTTGTATATATATTTTCATAAAAAAATACGTTTTTTATGTGTATTCGTATATATATTCGTATATATATATATATATATATATATATATATATATATATATATATATATATATATATATATATATATATATATATATATATATATATATATATATATATATATATATATATATATATATATATATATATATATAATGCATTTTATATATTAATTTTAATACAAATTTAATTATTCTATGTGTATTTTTGTATATATATTTTTATACAAATATGCGTTATTTTATGGGTATTTTGCATCTTTTTTTTCATAGAAATTTACATTATTTAATTGATATTTTCTTCATTTATTTTGATACGATTTTACATTATTCCATGTGTATTTTGTATATATTTTTTTATACATTTTTCCTTAATATAATGTGTATTTTGTATATATATTTTATACAAATTTACGTTACGTTACATTACGTTACGTGTATTTGTTGATATATGTTGACACAAATTTACAATATCTAATGGGTATTTTGTATATATATTTGAAAAGAAATATACCTAGTTTTATGTGTATTTTGTATATCTATTTTCATACAAATTCAAATTATTTCTGGGTATTTTTTTATATATTTTAATACAAATTTTACTTATGTTATGTGTATTTTGTAAATTTATTTTCATTCAAATATATATTATTTTATTGGTATTTCTTTGATTTATTTTGATAAGAATTTACATTATTTTATATGTACTTTGTATATATATTTTTATATATTATTTAATGTTTATTTTGAATATATATTTTTATACTAATTCATGTTATTTTTTGTGTATTTGTATATATATTTTCATACAAATTCAATTACTTTTGTGTATTTTTGTGTATAGTTTTATACAAATTTACGTTATTTAATGTGTCTTTTGTATATTTATAATAAAACAAATACACTTTCTTTTATTAGTATTTTGTTTATTTATTTTGATTCGAATTTACATTATCTTATGTGTATTTTGTATACATTTTTTTATAAATATTTACTTAATTTTATGTGTATTTTGTATATATATTTTTATAGAAATCTACCTTATTTTATGTGTATTCGTGTATATAATTTGAAACAAATTTACATTGTTTATATGTATTTTGCATATCTGTTTCCATACATGTTTACCCTATTGTATGTGCATTTTGTATATTTATATTAATACAAATTTAATCATTTTATGTGTATTTTGTATATATATTTTTATAAAAAAATGCGTTATTTTATGGGTATTTTGCATCTTAATTTTCATACAAATTTACATTATTTTATTAACATTCTTTGTATTTATTTTGATTCGATTTTACACTTTTCTATTTGTGTTTTGTATATATTTTTTTATATATGTATTTACATTATTTAATGTGTATTTTGTATATATATTTTATACAAATTTACATTATTTCAAGTGTATTTGTTTATATATTTTCATTCAAATTTACATTATTTTAAGTGTATTTTGTATATGTTTTTAAATACAAATTTACCAAATTTTATTTGTATTTTGTATATTTATTTTCATACAAATTTAGATTATTATTGTGTATTTTTGTATATAGTTTAATACAAATTTAGGTTATGTTATGTGTATATTGTATATCTATTTTCATACAAATAGACATTCTTATATTGATATTTTGTTTATTTATTTTGACGAGAATTTACATTGTTTAATGTGTATTTTTTATATATATTTTTATACGCATTTACATAATTTCGTGTGTTTTTTGTATATATATTTCTATAGAAATCTACGTTATTTTATGTGTATTCGTATATATATTTTGAAACAAATTTACACTGTTTTATGTGTATTTTGCATATTTTTTCAATACAAATTTACCTTATTGTATGTGCATTTTGTATATTAATTTTAATACAAATTTAATTATTCTATGTGTATTTTTGTATATGTATTTTTTACTAAAATATGCTTTATTTTATGGGTATTTTGCATCTTTATTTTCATACAAATTTACATTATTTTATTGATATTCTGTGTGTTTATTTTGATTCGATTTTACATAATTCTATGTGTATTTCGTATATATATCTGATACAAATGTACGTTATTTTATGTGTATTTGTTTTCATTTCATACAAATTTACATTATTTTATATGTATTTTGTACATGTATTTAAAGACAAATTTAACTAATTATATGTTTATTTTGTATATCTATTTTCATACAAATTGAAATTGTTTTTTTTTTGTATACATTTTATACAGATTTTCGTTATTTTATGTGTATTTTGTATATTTATTTTCCTACAAATATACGTTCTTTTATTGGAATTTTGTTTATTTATTTTGATACGATTTTACATTATTTTAGGTGTATTTGGCATATATATTTTTATACTATTTACATCATTTTATATGTATTTTGTAGGTATATTTTCATAGAAATTTACTCTATTTTATGAGTATTCATATATATATTTTGATTCAAATTTACATTATTGATGTGTATTTTGCATATCTATTTCAATAGAAATTTACTTTATTGTATGTGAATTTTGTATATTTACTTCAATACAAATTTAATTATTTCATGTGTATTTTTGTATATATATTTTTATGAAAAAATGCGTTATTATATGGGTATTTTGCATCTGTATTTTCAAACAAGTTTACATTATTTTATTGATATTGTTTATTTATTTTGATACGATTTAACATTATTCTATGTGTATTTTGTATAGATATTTTTATACATATTTACATTATTTAATGTATATTTTGTATATATATTTTATCCAAATTTACGTTACTTGATGTGTATTTGTTAATATATTTTCATTCAAATTTACATTATTTTATGTGTATTTTGTACGTGTATTTCAATACAAATTTATCTAATTTAATGTGTATTTTGCATATCTATTTACAAACAAATTTAAACTATTTTTGTGTATTTTTGTATATATTTTTATATAAATTTTAGTTATTTAATTAGTATTTTGTATATATATTTTCCGACAGATATACATTCTTTTATTGATGTTTTGTTTATTTATTTTGATACGGGTTTACATTATTTTATGTGTATTTTGTATATATATTTTTCTACGTATTTACATTATTTTATGTGTATTTTGTATATATATTTTAATAAAAATTTAGATTACTTTATTGTGTTTATTCGTATTTATTTTGATACAAATTTTATACAAATTCATGTTATTTTATGTGTATTTGTATATATATTTTCATACAAATTTATATTATTTTAATTGTATTTTTACATATTTTACATTACAAATTTACCCTATTTTATGATTATTTTTTATATTTATTTCATTCAATTTTAAATTATTTTATGTGTATATTTGTATTTGTATTTAGGTTATTTTATGAGTATTTTCTATATATATTTTCATCCAAAACTCCATTATTTTATTGGTATTTTGTTAATTTAATTCGATACGAATTTAGATTATTTCATAGGTATTTTGTATACATATTTTTATACGCATGTACATTATTTATTGTGTGTTTTGTATATATATTTTTATACAAATTTACTTAATTTTATATGCATTTTTGTACATATATTTTTTATAGAAATATGCGTTATTTTATTTGTATTTTGTATATGTTTTCTCGTACAAATTTACATTATTTTATTGGTATTTTGTATATTTATTTTGATACGAATTACATTATTATATGTGTATTTTGTACAAATTTGTTATACGTATTTACATTAATTAATGAGTATTTTGTTTATATATTTTTATACAAATTCACTTTATTATATGTGTATTTTTATAAATACTTTGATACAAATTTACATTATCTTATGTACTTTTTATATATATTTCAATTCAAATTTAGCTGATTTTGTGTGTATTTTGTATATCTATTTTCATACAAATTTATTTACTTCTGTGTATTTTTGTGTATAGTTTTATACAAATTTACGTAATTTAATGTGTATTTTGTATATTTATATTAATATAAATAATCATTCTTTTATTGGTATTTTGTTTTTTTATTTTGATATGAATTTATATTATTTTATGTGTATTTTGTATACATTTTTTTATACGTATTTACTTCATTTTATGTGTATTTTGTATATATATTTTTATAGAAATTACCTTATTTTATGTGTATTCGTATATTTATTTTGAAACAAATTTACATTGTTTATATGTATTTTGCATATCTATTTCAGTACAGGTTTACCTTATTGTATGTGCATTTTGTATATTTATTTTAATATAAATTTAGTCATTTTATGTGCATTTTGTATATATATTTTTATAAAAAAATGCGTTATTTTATGGGTATTTTGCATCTTAATTTTCATACAAATTTACATTATTTTATTAACATTCTGTGTATTTATTTTGATACGATTTTACACGATTCTATTTGTGTTTTGTATATATTTTTTTTTATATATATTTACATTATTTAATGTGTATTTTGTATATATATATTTTATACAAATTTACATTATTTTAAGTGTATTTGTTTATATATTTTCATTCAAATTTACATTATTTTAAGTGTATTTTGTATATGTATTCAAATATAAATTTATCTAATTTTATGTTTTTTGAATATTTATTTTCATACAAATTTTAATTATTATTGTTTATTTTTGTATATAGTTTTATACAAATTTAGGTTATTTCATGTGTATTTTGTATATCTATTTACATACAAATACACATTCTTATATTGATATTTTCTTTATTTATTATGACGCGAATTTACATTATTTAATGTGTATTTTGTATATATATTTTTATACGTATTTACATCATTTCATGTGTATTTTGTATATATATTTCTATAGAAATCTACCTTATTTTATGTGTATTCGTATATATATTTTGAAACAAATTTACACTGTTTTATGTGTATTTTGCATATTTTTTCAATACAAATTTACCTTATTGTATGTGCATTTTGTATATTAATTTTAATACAAATTTAATTATTTTATGCGTATTTTTGTATATGTATTTTTTAATAAAATATGCTTTATTTTATGGGTATTTTGAATCTTTATTTTCATACAAATTTACATTATTTTATTGATATTCTGTGTATTTATTTTGATTCGATTTTACATTATTCTATGTGTATTTTGTATATATATCTTATACAAATGTACGTTATTTTATGTGTATTTGTTTTCATTTCATACAAATTTACATTATTTTATGTGTATTTTGTACATGTATTTAAAGACAAATCTAACTAATTATATGTGTATCTTGTATATCTATTTTCATACAAATTGAAATTAGGTTTTTTTTTGTATATATTTTTATACAAATTCTCGTTATTTTATGTGTATTTTGTATATATATTTTCCTACAAATATACGTTCTTTTATTGGAATTTTGTTTATTTATTTTGATACGAATTTACATTATTTTAGGTGTTTTTGGTATATATATTTTTATACTATTTACATCATTTTATATGTATTTTGTATGTATATTTTCATAGAAATTTACTCTATTTTATGAGTATTCGTATATATATTTTGATACAAATTTACATTATTGATGTGTATTTTGTATATCTATTTCAATACAAATTTACTTTATTGTACGTGCATTTTGTATATTTATTTCAATACAAATTTAATTATTTCATGTGTATTTTTGTATATATATTTTTATGCAAAAATGCGTTATTATATGGGTATTTTTCATCTGTATTTTCATACAAATTTACATTATTGTATTGAAATTGTTTATTTATTTTGATACGCTTTAACATTATTCTATGTGTATTTTGATTAGATATTTTTATACATATTTACATTATTTAATGTATATTTTTTATGTATATTTTATCCAAATTTACGTTACACATCTGTTTATATATTTTCATGCAAATTTACATTATTTTATGTGTATTTTGTATATGTATTTCAATACAAATTTGCCTAATTTTATGTGTATTTTGCATATCTATTTTCAAACAAATTTAAATTATCTCTGTGTATTTTTGTATATATTTTTATACAAATTTTAGTTATTTAATTTGTATTTTGTATATATATTTTCCTACATATATACATTTTTTGGGGGGGAGTTTTGTTTATTTATTTTGGTACGGGTTTACATTATTTTATGTGTTTTTTGTATATATATTTTTCTACGTATTTACATTATTTTATGTGTATTTTGTGTATATATTTTAATAAGAATTTACATTATTTTATTGTGTGTATTCGTATTTATTTTGATACAAATTTTATACAAATTCATGTTATTTTATGTGTATTTGTATATATATTTTCATACAAATTTATATTATTTTATGTGTATTTTTACATATTTTTCATTATAAATTTACCTTATTTTATGATTATTTTGTATATTTATTTCATTCAATTTGAAACTATTTTATGTGTATATTTGTATTTGTATTTAGGTTATTTTATGTGTATTTTCTATATATATATTTTCATCCAAAATTCCATTATTTTATTGGTATTTTGTTAATTTAATTTGATAGGAATTTAGATTATTTCATAGGTATTTTGTATACATATTTTTATACGCATGTACATTATTTATTGTGTGTTTTATATATATATTTTTATGCAAA
Source organism: Eriocheir sinensis (assembly GCF_024679095.1). NCBI lineage: Eukaryota > Metazoa > Arthropoda > Malacostraca > Decapoda > Varunidae > Eriocheir > Eriocheir sinensis. Next base: position 10,415,368 of record NC_066562.1, read on the forward strand.
TTTACTTAATTTTATATGCATTTTTGTACATATATTTTTATAGAAATATGCGTTATTTTGTTTGTATTTTGTATATGTTTTCTCATACAAATTTACATTATTTTATTGGTATTTTGTTTATTTATTTTGATACGAATTACATTATTATATGTGTATTTTTTACAAATTTGTTATACGTATTTACATTATTTAATAAGTATTTTGTTTATATATTTTTATAAATTCACTTTATTATATGTGTATTTTTATAAATACTTCGATACAAATTTACATTATCTTATGTACTTTGTATATATATTTTAATTCAAATTTAGCTTATTTTGTGTGGATTTTGTATATCTATTTTTATACAAATTTAATTACTTATGTGTATTTTTGTGTATAGTTTTATACAAATTTACGTTATTTAATGTGTATTTTGTATATTTATATTAATATAAATACACATTCTTTTATTGGTAATTTGTTTATTTATTTTGATACGAGTTTACATTATTTTATGTGTATTTTGTATACATTTTTTTATACGTATTTACTTAATTTTATGTGTATTTTGTATATATATTTTTTTATAAATTTACCTTATTTTATGTGTATTCGTATATTTATTTTGAAACAAATTTACATTGTTTATATGTATTTTGCATATCTATTTCAATACAGGTTTACCCTATTGTATGTGCATTTTGTATATTTATTTTAATACAAATTTAATTATTTTATGTGTTTTTTTTATATATATATTTTTATAAAAAATGCGTTATTTTATAGGTATTTTGCATCTTAATTTTCATACAAATTTACATTATTTTATTAACATTCTGTGTATTCATTTTGATACGATTTTACACTATTCTATTTGTGTTTTGTATATATATTTTTTTATATATATTTACATTATTTAATGTGTATTTTGTATATATATTTTATACAAATTTACATTATTTTAAGTGTATTTGTTTATATATTTTCATTAAAATTTACATTATTTTAAGTGTATTTTGTATATGTATTTAAATACAAATTTACCTAATTTTATGTGTATTTTGTATATTTATTTTTATACAAATTTTAATTATTATTGTGTATTTTTGTATATAGTTTTATACAAATTTAGGTTATTTCATGTGTATTTTGTATATCTATTTTCATACATATACACATTCTTATATTGATATTTTGTTTATTTATTTTGACGCGAATTTACATTATTTAATGTGTATTTTTCATAAATGTTTTTTTACGTATTTTCATCATTTCGTGTGTATTTTGTATATATATTTCTATAGAAATCTACGTTATTTTATATGTATTCGTATATATATTTTGAAACAAATTTACACTGTTTGATGTGTATTTTGCATATTTTTTCAATACAAACTTACCTTATTGTATATGCATTTTGTATATTAATTTTAATACAAATTTAATTATTCTATGTGTATTTTTGTATATGTATTTTTTAATAAAATGTTCTTTATTTTAAGGGTATTTTGCATCTTTATTTTCATACAAATTTACATTATTTTATTGATATTCTGTGTATTTATTTTGATTCGATTTTACATTATTCTAAGTGTATTTTGTATATATATCTTATACAAATGTCCGTTATTTTATGTGTATTTGTTTTCATTTCATACAAATTTACATTATTTCATGTTTGTTTTGTACATGTATTTAAGGACAAATTTAGCTAATTATATGTGTATTTTGTATATCTATTTTCATTCAAATTGAAATTATGTTTCTTTTTTTGTATATATTTTTATACAAATTCTCGTTATTTTATGTGTATTTAGTATATTTATTTTCCTACAAATATATGTTCTTTTATTGGAATTTTGTTTATTTATTTTGATACGAATTTACATTATGTTAGGTGTATTTGGTATATATATTTTTATACTATTTACATCATTTTATATATATTTTTTATGTATATTTTCATAGAAATTTACTCTATTTTATGAGTATTCGTATATATATTTTGATACAAATTTACATTATTGATGTGTATTTTGCATATCTATTTCAATACAAATTTACTTTATTGTATGTGCATTTTGTATATTTATTTCAATACAAATTCAAGTATTCATGTGTATTTTTGTACATATATTTTTATGCAAAAATGCGTTATTATATGGGTATTTTGCATCTGTATTTTCATACAAATTTACATTATTTTATTGATATTGTTTATTTATTTTGATACGATTTAACATTATTCTATGTGAATTTTGTATATATATTTTTATACATATATACATCATTTAATGTATATTTTGTATATATATTTTATCCAAATTTACGTTACTTGATGTGTATTTGTTTATATATTTTCATACAAATTTACATTATTTTATGTGTATTTTGTATATATATTTCAATACAAATTTGCCTAATTTTATGTGTATTTTGCATATCTATTTTCAAAGAAATTTAAATTATTTTTGTGTATTTTTGTATATATTTTTATACAAATTTTAGTTATTTAATTTGTATTTTGTATATATATTTTCCTACAGATATACATTCTTTTATTGGAGTTTTGTTTATTTATTTTGATACGATTTTACATTATTCTATGTGTATTTTGTACATATATTTTTCTACGTATTTACATTATTTTATGTGTATTTTGTATATATATTTTAATAAAAATTTACATTTTTCTTTTGTGTGTATTCGTATTTATTTTGATACAAATATTATACAAATTCATGTTATTTTATGTGTATTTGTATATATATTTTCATACAAATTTATATTATTTTATGTGTATTTTTACATATTTTTCATTACAAATTTACCTTATTTTATGATTATTTTGTAAATTTATTTCATTCAATCTTAAATTATTTTATGTGTATATTTGTATTTGTATATAAGTAATTTTATGTGTATTTTCTATATATATTTTCATACAAGACTACATTATTTTATTGGTATTTTGTTAATTTAATTCGATACGATTTTAGATTATTTCATAGGTATTTTGTATACATATTTTTATACGCATGTACATTATTTAATATGTGTTTTGTATATATATTTTTATGCAAATCTACTTTATTTTATATGCATTTTTCTACATATATTTTTATAGAAATATGCGTTATTTTATTTGTATTTTGTATATGTTTTCTCATACAAATTTACATTATTTTCTTGGTATTTTGTTTATTTATTTTGATACGAATTACATCATTATATATGTATTTTGTACAAATTTGTTATACGTATTTACATTATTTAATGAGTATTTTGTTTACATATTTTTATACAAATTCACTTTATTATATGAGCATTTTTGTAAATACTTTGATACAAATTTACATTATCTTATGTACTTTGTATATATATTTCAATTCAAATTTAGCTTATTTTGTGTGTATTTTTGTATATCTATTTTCATACAAATTTAATTACTTTTGTGTATTTTTGTGTATAGTTTTATACAAATTTACGTTATTTAATGTGTATTTTGTATATTTATATTAATATAAATACACATTCTTTTATTGGTATTTTGTTTATTTATTTTGATACGAATTTACATTATTTTATGTGTATTTTGTATACATTTTTTGATACGTATATACTTTATTTTATGTGTATTTTGTATATATATTTTTTATAGAAATCTACCTTATTTTATGTGTATTCGCTTATTTTTTTTTAAGCAAATTTACATTGTTTATATGTATTTTGCATATCTATTTCAATACAGGTTTACCATTATTGTATGTGCAATTTGTATATTTATTTTAATACAAATTTAATCATTTTATGTGTATTTCGTATATATATTTTTATAAAAAATGCGTTATTTTATGGGTATTTTGCATCTTAATTTTCATACAAATTTACATTATTTTATTAACATTCTGTGTATTTATTTTGATACGATTTTATATTATTCTATTAGTGTTTTGTATATTCTTTTTAATATATATTTACATTATTTAATGTGTATTTTGTATATATATTTCATACAAATTTACATTATTTTAAGTGTATTTGTTTATATATTTTCATTCAAATTTACATTATTTTAAGTGTATTTTGTATATGTATTTAAATACAAATTTACCTAATTTTATGTGTATTTTGTATATTTATTTTCAAACAAATTTTAATTATTATTGTGTATTTTTGTATATAGTTTTATACAAATTTAGGTTATTTCATGAGTATTTTGTATATCTATTTTCATACAAATACACATTCTTTTACTGATATTTTGTTTATATATTTTGATACGAATTTATATTATTTAATGTGTATTTTTTTATATATATATTTTTTACGTATTTACATCATTTCGTGTGTATTTTGTATAAATATTTTTATAGAAATCTACGTTATTTTATGTGTATTCGTATATATATTTTGAAACAAATTTACACTGTTTTATGTGCATTTTGCATATTTTTTCAATACAAATTTAGCTTATTGTATGTGCATTTTGTATATTAATTTTAATACAAATTTGATTATTCTATATGTATTTTTGTATATGTTTTTTTGATAAAATATGCTTTATTTTATGGGTATTTTGCATCTTTATTTTCATACAAATTTACATTATCTTATTGATATTCTGTGTATTTATTTTGATTCGATTTTACATTATTCTATCTGTATTTTGTGTATATATTTTATACAAACGTACATTATTTTATGTGTATTTGTTTTCATTTCATACAAATTTACATTATTTTATGTGTATTTTGTACATGTATTTAAAGACAAATTTAACTAATTATATGTGTATTTTGTTTATCTATTTTCATACAAATTGAAATTATGTTTTTTTTTTTGTATATATTTTTATACAAATTTTCGTTATTTTATGTGTATTTTGTATATTTATTTCCCTACAAATATGCGTTCTTTTATTGGAATTTTCTTTATTTATTTTGATACGAATTTACAATATTTTATGTGTATTTGGTATATATTTTTATACTATTTACATTATTTTATATGTATTTTTTGTATATATTTTTATAGAAATTTACTCTATTTTATGAGAATTCGTATATATATTTTGATACAAATTTACATTATTGATATGTATTTTGCATATCGATTTCAATACAAATTTACTTTATTGTATGTGCATTTTGTATGCGTTATTATATGGGTATTTTGCATCTGTATTTTCATACAAATTTACATTATTTTATTGATATTGTTTATTTATTTTGATACGATTTAACATTATTTTGTGTATTTTGTATATATATTTTTATACATATTTACATTATTTAATGTATATTTTGTATGTATATTTTATCCAAATTTACGTTATTTTATGTGTATTTGTTTATATATTTTCATACAAATTTACATTATTTTATGTGTATTTTGTATATGTATTTCAATACAAATTTGCCTAATTTTATGTGTTTTTTGCATATCTATTTTCAAACAAATTTAATTTATTTTTGTGTATTTTTGTATATATTTTTATATAAATTTTAGTTATTTAATTCATATTTTGTATATATATTTTCCTACAGATATTTTTTTTTTACAACAAAGGAGGCAGCTCAAGGGCACACAAAATAAGAAAACAATAATAAAAAAAGCCCGCTACCCGCTGCTCCTAAAAAAAGAAACAAAAGAGGTGGCCGAAAGCAAGATCAAATACGGGTGGAGAGATGTCTTGATACCCTCCTCTTGAAAGAGTTCAAGTCGTAGGCAGGAGGAAATACAGATGAAGGAAGATTGTTCCTGAGTTTATCAGCGTGAGGGATGAAAGAGTGAAGATGCTGGTTAACTCTTGCATAAGGGGTTTGGACAGTATAAGGATGAGCATGAGTAGAAAGTCGAGTGTAGCGGGGCCGCGGGAGGGGGGGAGGCATGCAGTTAGCAAGTTCAGAAGAGCAGTCAGCGTGGAAATATCGATAGAAGATAGAAAGAGAGGCAATATTGCGGCGGAGTTTAAGAGGTAGAAGACTATCAGTATGAGGAAGAGAGCTGATGAGACGAAGAGCTTTAGCCTCCACTCTGTCCAGAAGAGCTGTGTGTGTAAATCCCCCCCACACTTGATATGCATACTCCATACGAGGGCGGACAAGGCCCCTGTATGAGGACAGCAACTGTGCAGGAGAGAAGAACTGGCGGAGACGGTACAGAACGCCCAGCCTCGAGGAAGCTGATTTAGTAAGAGATGAGATATGAAGTTTCCAGTTGAGATTTTGAGTATTTTCTTAATTTAATTCGATACGAATTTAGATTTTTTCATACGTATTTTGTATACATATTTTTTATACTCATTTACATTATATAATGTGTGTTTTTAATATATATATATATATATATATATATATATATATATATATATATATATATATATATATATATATATATATATATATATATATATATATATATATATATATATATATATATATATATATATATATATATATATATATATATATATATATATTATGCAAATTTACTTTATTTGATGTGCATTTTTGTACATATATTTTTAGAGAAATTTTCGTTATTTTATGAGTATTTTGTATGTTTTCTCATACAAATTTACATTATTTTATTGGTATTTTGTTCATTTATTTTGATACGAATTACATGATTATATGTGTATTTTGTACATATTTTTTTTATACGTATTTACATTATTTAATGTGTATTTTGTTTATATATTTTTATACAAATCTACGTTATTATATGTATATTTGTATAAATATTTTGTTACAAATTTACATTGTTTTATGAATTTTGTATATATATTTCAATTCAAATTTAGCTTATTTTATGTGTATTTTGTATATCATTTTTCACACAAATTTAATTACTTTTGTGTATTTTTGTATATAGTTTTATATAAATTTACGTTATTTTATGTGTATTTTGTATATTTATATTTATACAAATACACATTCTTTTATTAGTATTTTGTTTACTTATTTTGATACGAGTTTACATTATTTTATGTGTATTTTGTATAGCTTTTTTTATACGTATTTATTTCATTTAATGTGTATTTTGTATATATATTTTCATATAAATCTACGTTATTTTATATGTATTCGTATATATATTTTGAAACAAATTTACATTGTTTTATATGTATTTTGCATATCTATTTCAATACAAATTTACCTTATTGTATGTGCATTATGTATATTTATTTTAATACAAATTCAAATATTTTATGTGTGTCTTGGTATATATATTTAAAAAAAATGCGTTATTTTATGGGTATTTTGCATCTTAATTTTCATACAAATTTACATTATTTTATTAATATTCTGTGTATTTATTTTGATACGATTTTACTTTATTCTATTTGTGTTTTGTATATATTTTTTTATACATATTTAGTTTATTTAATGTGTATTTGGAATATATATTTTATACAAATTTACGTTATTTTAAGGGTATATGTTTATATATTTTCATTTTATGTGTATTTTGTAAATGTATTTCAATACAAATTTCCCTAATTTTATGTGTATTTTGTACATTTATTTTCAAACAAATTTAAATTACTTTTGTGTATTTTTGTATATAGTTTTATACAAATTTAGGTTATTTTATGTGTGTATTGTATATCTATTTTCAAACAAATACTCATTCTTTTATTGATATTTTGTTTATTTATTTTGACGCGAATTTACATTATTTAATGTGCATTTTGTATATATATTTTTATACGTATTTACATCATTTCATGTGTATTTTGTATATATATTTCTATAGAAATCTACGTTGATTTATGAGTATTCGTATATAGATTTTGAAACAAATTTACACTATTTTATGTGTATTTTGCATATTTTTTCAATACAAATTTATTTATTGTATATGCATTTTGTATATTAATTTTAATACATATTTACTTATTCTATGTGTATTTTTGTATATGTATTTTTATAAAAATATGCTTAATTTCATAGGTATTTTGCATCTTTATTTTCATACAAATTTATATTATTTTATTGATATTCTGTGTATTGATTTTGATACGATTTTACATTATTCTATATGTATTTTGTATATATATTTTATACAAATGTACTTTACTTTATGTGTATTTGTTTTCATATCATACAAATTTACATTATTTTATGTGTAATTTGTACATGTATTTAAATACAAATTTAACTAATTATATGTGTATTTTGAAAAACTATTTTTATTGAAATTGAAATTATTTTTGTGTATTTTTGTATATATTTTTATATAAATTTTCGTTATTTTATGTGTATTTTGTACATCTATCTTCCTACAAATATATGCTCTTTTATCGGAATTTTGTTTATTTATTTTGATACGAATTTACGTTATTTGAGGTATATTTGGTATAGATATTTTTATACTTATTTACATCATTTTATATGTATGTTGTATGTATATTTTCATAGAAATTTACTCTATTTTATGAGTATTCGTATATATATTTTGATACAAATTTACATTGTTGATGTGTATTTTGCATATCTATTTCAATACAAATTTACTTTATTGTATGTGCATTTTGTATATTTACTTTAATACAAATTTAATTATTTTATATGTATTATTATATATGTATTTTTATACAAATATTCGTATTATATGGGTATTTTGCATCTTTATTTTCATACAAATTTACATTATTTTATTGATATTCTGTTTATTTATTTTGATACGATTTAACATTATTTCATGAGTATTTTGTATATATATTCTTATACATATTTGGAATATTTAATGTATATTTTGTACATATATTTTATCCAAATCTACGTTTTTTGATGTGTATTTGTTTATATATTTTCATACAAATTTACATTATTTTATGTGTGTTTTGTATATGTATTTCAATACAAATTTGGCTAACTTTATATGTATTTTGCATATCTATTTTCAAACAAATTTAATTTTTTGTGTATTTTTGTATATATTTTTATACAAATTTTAGTTATTTTATTTGTATTTTGTAAATATATTTCTACAAATATACATTCTTTTATTGGAATTTTGTTTATTTATTTTGATACGAATCTACATTATTTTATGAGTATTTTGTATATATATTTTTCTACGTATTTACATTTTTTATGTGTATTTTTTATATATATTTTCATAAAACTTTACGTTATTTTATTGTGTATTCGTATATATTTTGATCCAAATTTTAAACAAATTCATGATATTTTATGTGTATTTGTATATATATATTTTCATACAAATTTACATTATTTTATGTGTATTTTTACATATATTTCATTACAAATTTACCTTATTTTATGTTTATTTTGTATATTTATTTCATTCAATTTTAAATTATTTGATGTGTATATTTGTATTTGTAATTAGGTTATTTTCTATATATATTTTCATCCAAAATTATATTATTTTACTGGTATTTTGTTAATTTAATTCGATATGAATTTAGAATATTTCATAGGTATTTTGTATACATTTTTTTATACGCATTTATATTATTTAATGTGTGTTTTGTATATATATTTTTTACTTTAAATTTACTTTATTTGATGTGCATTTTTGTACATATATTTTTATTGAAATATGCGTTCTTTAAGTGTATTTTGTATATGTTTTCTCATATAAATTTAAATTATTTTATTGGTATTTTGTTTATTTATTTTGATACGAATTACATGATTATTTGTGTATTTTGAACATATTTTTTTTATACGTATTTACATTATTTAATGAGTATTTTGTGTATATATTTTTATACAAATTTCCGTTATTATATGTGTATTTGTATAAGTATTTTGATACAAATTTTCATCATTTTATGTATTTTGCATATATATTTCAATTCAAATTTAGCTTATTTTATTTGTATATCTATTTGTATATCTATTTTGTATATCTATTTTTATACAAATTTAATTACTTTTGTGTAATTTTGTATATAGTTTTATATAAATTTACGTTATTTTATGTGTATTTAGTATATTTATATTTATAGAAACATACATTCTTTTATTAGTATTTTGTTTATTTATTTGGTACGAGTTTACATTATTTTATGTGTATTTTGTATACATTTTTTTATACGTATTTACTTCATTTTATGTGTATTTTGTATATATATATTTTATAGAAATCTACGTTATTTTATGTGTATTCCTATATATATTTTGAAAAAAATTTACATTGTTTTATATGTATTTTGCATATCTATTTCAATACAAATTTACCTTATTGTATGTGAATATTGTATATTTATTTTAATACAAATTCAAATATTTTGTATACATATTTTTATAAAAAATGCGCTATTTTATGGGTATCTTGCATCTTGATTTTCATTTATAATTACATTATTTTATTAATATTCTGTGTATTTATTTTGATACGATTTTACATTACTCGATTTGTGTTTTGTATATATTTTTTTATACATATTTACATTATTTAATGTGTATTTTGTATATATATTTGATACAAATTTACGTTATTTAAGTGTATATGTTTATATATTTTTATTCAAATTTACATTATTTTTTGTGTATTTTGTACATGTTTCAATAAAAATATATGTACAAAAATGCACATCAAATAAATTTACCCAATTTTATGTGTATTTTGGATATTTATTTTCATACAAATTTAAACTATTTTTGTGTATTTTTGTATATAGTTTTATACAAATTTAGGTTATTCTATGTGTATTTTGTATATCTATTTTCATTCAAATACACATTCTTTTATTGATATTTTTTTATTTATTTTGAAGCGAATTTACATTATTTAATGTGTATTTTGTATATATATTTTTATACGTATTTACATCATTTCATGTGTATTTTGTATATATATTTCTATAGAAATTTTAGTTATTTTATATGTATTCGTATATAGATTTTGAAACAAATTTACACTTTTATGTGTATTTTGCATATTTTTTCAATGCAAATTTACCTTATTGTATATGCATTTTGTATATTAATTTTAATACAAATTTAATTATTCTATGTGTATTTTTGTATATGTATTTTTTTTTTTTAAATATGCTTTATTTTATGGGTATTTTGCATCTTTATTTTCATACAAATTTACTTTATTTTATTGATTTTCTGCTCATTCATTTTGATACGATTTGACATTATTCTATGTGTATTTTGTATATATTTTTCATACAAATTTACGTTATTTTATGTGTATTTGTTTATATATTTTGACACAAATTTATAATATTTTATGATTATTTTGTTTATATATTTCAAAAGAAATTTACCTAGATTTATGTGTATTTTATATATATATTTTTATAGAAATTCAAGTTATTTCTATGTATTTTTGTATATATTTTAATACAAATTTTGGTTCTGTTATGTGTATTTTGTAAATTTATTTTCTTTCAAATATATATTGTCTTATTGTTATTTTGTTGATTTATTTTGATGCGAATTTACATTATTTTATATGTACTTTGTATATATATTTTTATTCGCATTTACATTATTTAATATTTATTTTGAATATATATTTTTATACAAATTCATGGTATTTTATTTGTATTTGTATATATATTTTCATATAAATTTACCTTATTTTATGTGTATTTTGTACATATATTTCATTACAAATTTACCTTATTTTTTGTTTATTTTGTATATTTATTTAATTAAACATCTAAAAAATACATTATTTTATTAGTATTTTCATAATGTAACTCGATAAGAATTTAGATTATTTCATAGGTATTTTGTATACATATTTTTATACGCATTTACATTATTTAATGAGTGTTTTGTATTTACATTTTTATGCAAATTTACTTTATTTTATGTGCATTTTTGTACATATATTTTTATAGAAATTTCCGTTCTTTTATGTGTATTTTGCATATGTTTTCTCATACAAATTTCCATTATTTTATTGGTATTTTGTTTATTTATTTTGATACGCATTACATTATTATGTGTATTTTGTATATATATATATATATATATATATATATATATATATATATATATATATATATATATATATATATATATATATATATATATATACAAAATACACATAAAATAACGTAAATAGAAATACAAATATACACATGAAATAATTTAAATTTTATTGAAAATAAATATACAAAATAAACATCAAATAAGGTAGATTTTTAATGAAATTTATATACAAAATACACCTAAAATAACATAAATTTATATGAAAATATATATACAAGATACACATTAAATAATGTAAATACATATAAAAAATATATGTACAAAATACACATAAAATAATGTAAATTCGTATCAAAATAAATTAACAAAATACCAGTAAAATAATATAAATTTGTGTGAAAATAAATTTACAAAATACACATAACATACTAAAATTTATTTTAAAATATATACAAAAATACCCAAAAATAATTTAAGTTCGAAAGAAAATAGATATACAAAATACACATAAAATTAGGTAAATTTGTCTTGAAATATATATACAAAATACCCATAAAATATTGTAGATTTTTATCAAAATATATAAACAAATACACATAAAATAACGTAATTTGTTTATTTATTTTCATCCAAATTTAAATTATTTTATTTGTATATTTGTGTTTGTAATTACGTTATTTTATGTGTATTTTCTATATTATTTTATTAGTATTTTGTTTATCTGTTTCGATACGAGTTTAGATTATTTCATGTGTATTTTGTATACATATTTTTATACGCATTTATATTATTTAATATGTGTTTTGTGTATATATTTTTATACAAATTTACTTTATTTTATGTGGATTTGTGTTGTTGTTTTTATACAAATTTACATTATTTTATGTGTATTCTGTATTTTTTAATACAAATTGGCCTTATTTTAAGTGTATTTTGTATATTTATTTGCATACAGATTTAAATTATTTCATGTGCATTTTTGTACACATATTTTTATAGAAATTTGCGTTATTTTATGTGCATTTTGTATATATTTTTTTTCATACAAATTTATATTATTTTATTGGTATTTTGTTTATTTATTTTGATACGAAGTTACATTATTATATATGTAATTTGTATATATTTTTTATACGTATTCACATTATTTAATGTGTATTTTGTTTTAAAAAAAATATACAAATCTACATTACATGTGTATTTGTTTAAATATTTTGATACAAATTTACATTATTTTATGTATATTGTACACATATTTCAATACAAATATAGCTGATTTTATTTGTATTTTGTATATCTATTTTCATGCAAATTTAGATTTTTTGTGTGTATTTTTGTATATAATTTTATACAAAGTTACGTTATTTTATGTGTGTTTTGTATATTCATTTTCATACAAATATACATTCTTTTATTGATATTTTGTTCATTTATTTTAAACGAATTTACACTATTTTATATGTATTTTGTATATATATTTTTATACGTATTTACAACATTTTTTTGTGTATTTTGTATATATATATATATATATATATATATATATATATATATATATATATATATATATATATATATATATATATATATATATATATATATATATATATATATTTTTTTTTTTATTTTACGTTATTTTATGTGTATTAGTATATATATTTTTGAAACAAATTTACATTGTTTTATGTGTATTTTGCATATCTAATTCAATACAAATTTACCTTATTGTATATGCACTTTGTATATTTATTTTAATTCAAATTTAATTATTTTATGTGTATTTTTGTATATATATTTTTATACAAATATGCGTTATTTTATGGGTATTTTGCATCTTTATTTTCATAGAAATTTACATTATTTTATTGATATTTTGCTCATTTATTTTGATATGATTTTACATTATTCTATGTGTATTTTGTATATATTTTTAATACATTTTTCCATTATTTAATGTTTATTTTGTATATAATTTTTATACAAATTTACGTTATTTTATGTGTATTTGTTTATATATTTTGACACAAATTTACAATATCTTATTTGTATTTTGTATATATATTTCAAAAGAAGTTCACCTAGATTTATGTGTATTTTGTATATCTATTTTCATAAAAATTCAAATTATTTATGTGTGTATTTGTATATATTTTAATACAAATTTTAGTCATGTTATGTGTCTTTTGTATATTTGTTTTTATTCAAATATATAATTTTATTAGTATGTTGTTGATTTATTTTGATACGAATTTACATTATTTTATATGTACTTTGTATATATATTTTTATACGCATTTACATTATTTAATGTTTATTTTGAATATATATTTTTTATACAAATTCATGTTATTTGATGTGTATTTGTATATATATTTTCATACAAATTTACATTATTTGACGTGTATTTTGTACATATATTTCATTACAAATTTACCTTATTTTATGTTTATTTTGTATATTGATTTCATTCAATTTTAAATTGTTTTATGTGTATATTTTTATTTGTATTTAGGTTATTTTATGTGTATTCTCTATATATATTTTCACGCAAAATTACATTATTTTATTGGTATTTTGTTAATTTAACTCGATACGAATTTAGATTATTTCATAGGTATTTTGTATACATTTTTTTATACGTATTTACATTATTTAATGTTTGTTTTGTATATATATTTTTTATGCAAAATAATTTATTATATGTGCTTTTTTGTACATATATTTTTTATAGAAATTTATGTGTATTTTGTATATGTTTTCTCATAGAAATTTACATTATTTTATTGTAATTTTGTTTATTTATTATGATACGAATTACATGATTATATATGTATTTTGTACATATTTTTTATACGTATTTATATTATTTAATGTGTTTTTTATTTATATATTTTTATACAAATTTACGTTATTATATATGTATTTTTATAAATATTTTGATACAAATTTACATTATTTTATGTATTTTGTATATATATATATATATATATATATATATATATATATATATATATATATATATATATATATATATATATGTATATATATCTATCTATATATATATATATATATATATATATATATCTATATATATATATATATATATATATATATATATATATATATATATATATATATATAGATATCTATTTTCATACAACTTTAATTACTTTTGTATATTTTTGTATATAGTTTAATACAAATTTACGTTATTTTATGAGTATTTTCTATATTCATATTTATACAAATACACATTCTTTTATTGATATCTTATTTATTTATTTTGATACGAATTTATTTACATTATTTTATGTGTATTTTGTATACATTTTTTATACGTATATACTTCATTTTATGTGTATTTTGTATATATATTTTTATTGAAATCTACGTTATTTTATGTGTATTCGTATATATATTTTGAAACAAATTTATATTGTTTAATAAGTATTTTGCATTACATTTCATTATATTACGTGTATTTTGTATATATATTTGCTACGTATTTACATCATTTTATATGAATTTTGTATATATATTTTCATAAAAATTTACGTTATTCTATTTCGATTCATATATATATATATATATATATATATATATATATATATATATATATATATATATATATATATATATATATATATATATATATATATATATATATATATATATATATATATATATATATATATATTTTGATAGAAATTTACATTATTTTATATGTATTTTGCTTATCTATTTCAATGTATTTTGTATATTTATTTTAGTACAAATTTAATCATTTTATATGTATTTTTGTATATATATTTTTATACAAATATGCGTCATTTTATAGGTATTTTACATCTTTATTTTCAAACAAATTTACTTTATTTTATTGATATTCTGTTTATTTATTTTGATACGATTTTACATTATTCTATGTGTATTTTGTATATATTTTTATACATCTTTACATTATTTAATGTAAATTGTGTGTATATATATATATATATATATATATATATATATATATATATATATATATATATATATATATATATATATATATATATATATATATATATATATATATATAAATTTACGTTATTTTATGTGTATTTGTTTATATATTTTGATACAAATTTACAATTTTTTTTTATAAAAATATGTGTTATTTTATGGGTATTTTCCATCTTGATTTTCATACAAATTTACATTATTTTATTGATATTCTGTGTATTTATTTTGAGACGATTTTACATTATTCTATGTGTATTTTGTATATATTTTTTTTTACATATTTGCATTATTTAATGTGTATTTTGTATATATATTTTATGAAAATTTACATTATTTTATGTGTATTTTGTATATGTATATCAATACAAATTTACCTAATTTCAAGTGTATTTTGTATAACTGTTTTCATACAAATTTAAAGTATTTTGTGTATTTTTGTATATATTTTTTTACAAATTTTAGTTATTTTATTTTCATTTTGTATATTTATCTTTTTGCAAATATACATTCTTTTATTGGAATTTTGTTGATTTATTTTGATACGAATTTACATTATTTTATGTGTGTTTTGTATATATATTTTTATACGTATTTAGTCATTTTATATGTTTTTTGTAAATAGATTTTCACAGAAATTTACGTTATTTTATGTGTATTCGTATATATATTTTGACTAAAATTTACATAATTTTATGTGTATTTTGCATATCTATTTCAATACAAATTTAACATATTGTATGTGCATTTTGTATATTTATTTTAATTCAAGTTTAATTATTTTTTGTGTATTTTTGTATATATATTTTTATACAAATATGGGTATGTTGCATCTTTATTTTCATACAAATTTACATTATCGTATTGATAATCTTTTTATTTATATTGATTCGATTTTACATTATTCCATGTGTATTTTGTATATATTTTTTTTCATATTTACATTATTTATTGTGTATTTTGAATATATATTTTTTAAAAATTTACGTTATTTTATTTGTATTTGCTTACACATTTTCATAAAAAATTACTCTATTTGATATGTATTATGTTTTTGTATTTTAATACAAATTTACCTAATTTTATGAGTATTTTTTTATATTTTCATACAAATTTAAATTATTTTGTTTATTTTTGTATATATTTTTATATAAATTTTAGTTCTTTTATGTGTATTTTGTCTATTTATTTTGCTACAAATATACATTCTTTTACTGGAATTTTGTTTATTTATTTTCATGTGCATTTTGTATACATATTTTTAAACGCATTTACATTATATAATGTGTGTTATGTATATATATTTTTATACAAATTTACTTTATTTTATGTGCATTTATGTTGTTTTTTATACAAATTTAGCTTATTTTATATGCATTTTTTACCTATTTTTATAAAAATAAAAATAAATTGTATTTAGTTTTATACAAATTTGCCTTATTTTATGAGTATTTTGTATATTCATTTTCATACAAATACACATTCTTTTATTGTTATTTTGTTTATTTATTTTGATACGAATTTACATCATTTTATGTGTATCTTGTATATATATTTTTATATAAATTTACGTTATTTTATGTGTATTCGTATATATATTTTTAAATAAATTTACACTGTTTTATGTGTATTTTTCATATCTATTTCAATTCAAATTTACCTTATTGTATGTGCATTTTGTATATTCATTTTAATATAAATTTAATTATTTTGTGTATTTTTGTATATACATTTTTATAAAAATATGCGTTATTTTATGGGTATTTTCCATCTTTATTTTCATACAAATTTACATTATTTTATTGATATTCTGTGTATTTATTTTGATACGATTTTACATTATTCTATGTGTATTTTGTATATATATTTTTATACATATCTGCATTATTTGATGTGTATTTTGCATATATATTTTATGAAAATATACGTTATTTTATGTGTATTTGTTTATATATTTTCATACAAATTTACATTATTTTATGTGTATTTTGTATATTTATTTCAATACAAATTTACCTAATTTTAAGTGTATTTTGTATATATATTTTCACAGAAATTTACGTTATTTTATGTGTATTCGTATATATATTTTGATTAAAATTTACATCATTTTATGTGTATTTTGCACATCTATTTCAATAAAAATTTAACTTATTTTATGTGTATTTTGTATATTTATTTTAATAAGATTTAATTATTTTATGTGTATTTTTGTCTATATATTTTTATACAAATATGCGTTATTTTATGGGTATTTTGCATCTTTATTTTCACACAAATTTCCATTATTTTATTGATATTCTGTTTATCTATATTAATACGATTTTACATTATTCTATGTGTATTTTTTATATATTTTCTATACATATCTATATTATTTAATGTATATTTTGTATATATATTTTTATACAAATTTCCATTATTTTATGTGTATTTTGTATATATATTTCATTACAAATTTACCTTATTTTATGTTTATTTTGTATATTTATTTTCATTAAAATTTTAATTATTTTAAACGTATATTTGTATTTGTATTTACGTTATTTTATGTGTGTTTTGTATATATATTTTCATTAAAAATTACAATATATTACTTATTTATTTATTTTGATAAGGATTTAGATTATTTCATGTGTATTTTGAATACATATTTTTATACTTATTTATATTATTTAATGTGTGTTTTACATATATATTTGTAGACAAATTTACTTTATTTTTTGTTTATTTTTGTATTTTTTAATACACATTTACCTTATTTTACATGTATTTTGTATATTTATTTTCATACAAATTTAAATTATTTTATGTGCATTTTTGTACAAATATATTTATTGATATTTGCGTTATTTTATGTGTATTTTGTATATATTTTTTCATAGAAATTTACAATATTTTATTAATATTCAGTGTATTTAGTTTGATACGATTTTACATTATTCCATGTGTATTTTGTATATATTTTTTGATACATATTTACATTATTTAATGTATATTTTGTATATATATTTTATAAAAATTTACGTTATTTTATGTGTATGTGTTTACACATTTTCATAAAAAAATTACATTATTTAATGTGTATTTTGTATTTGTATTTTAATACAAATTTACCTAATTTTATTTGTAGTTTTTTTTATCTATTTTCACACAAATTTAAATTATTTTTGTGTATTTTTGCATATATTTTATACACATTTTAGTTATTTTACATGTATTTTGTATATATATTTTGCTACAAATATAGAATCTTTTATTGGAATTTTGTTTATTTATTTTGATACGAATTTACATTATTTTAGGTTGATTTTGTATATGTATATTTTTACGTATTTACATCATATTATGTGTATTTTGTATATATATTTTCATAGAAATTATCGTTATTTTATGTTTATTCTTATATATAATTTAAAACAAATTTACATTATTATGAGTAATTTGCATATCTATTTCATTACAAATTTACCTTATTGTAACTAGATTTTGTATATTTATTTTAATACAAATTTATTTATCATATTAGTATTTTTGTATATATATTTTTATACAAATATGTGATATTTTATGGGTTTTTGCATCTTTATATTGATACAAATTTACATAATTTTAATGATATTCTGTTTATTTATTTTGAGACGATTTTACATTATTGTATGTGTATTTTGTATGTATTTTTTTATACATATTTACATTATTTAATGTATAATTTGTATATATATTTTTATACAAATTTAGGTTATTTTATGTGTACTTGTTTACATATCTCGATTCAAATTTACAGTATTTTATGAGTATTTATTATATATATTTCAAAACAAATTTACATATATTTATGTGTATTTTGTATATCTATTTTCATTCAAATCTAAATTACTTATGTGTATTTTTGTATAGATTTTAAAACAAATTTTAGTTATATTATGTGTATTTCGTAAAATTATTTTCACAATTTTTTTAATTATTTTAATGGTATTTTGTTGACTTATTTTGATACGAATTTACATTATTTTATGTGTACTTTGTATATATAGTTTTATACGTATTTACATTATTTAATGTGTATTTTGTATATATATATATATATATATATATATATATATATATATATATATATATATATATATATATATATATATATATATATTTTGATACAAATTTATGTTATTTTAGATGTATTTGTATACATATTTTGATACAAATTTAAATTATTTTACGTGTATTTTGTATATATATTTCATTACAAGTTTACCTCATTTTATGTTTATTTTGTATATTTATTTGCATTAAAATTTAAATTATTTTATGTTTATATATGTATATGTATTTATGTTATTTCATATGCATTTTGTATATATCATTTTATTGGTATTTTGTTTATTTATAGATATTTATAAATAAATAAAATAATAGTTTGAATATATATATATATAAAAATATATAAAAATATATATATATATATATATATATATATATATATATATATATATATATATATATATATATATATATATATATATATATATATATATATATATATATATATATATATATATATATATATATATATATATATATATATATATATATATATATATATATATATATATATATATATATATAAAATAATGTAAATTTTTATCAAAACATATAAACAAATACACAAAAGGAAGATCCTCTATAGTCCTCCACCACACAGCCTGTGCTCGGCCTGCAACTTCCCGCGAATGGGTGGTGGACGGTCCTCAAGCCCCAGGCCAGGCCACGGGGCAGCTTCCCGCTCAGGGCCGGACACTTAGCCTCGTCATCGAGGCGTGAGGTCAGGGAACTTGGCTGTCATACTATAGAAGTGATCCTACAAAATACACATTGAAAAATGTAAATACGTATAAAAGATAATATACAAGGTACACATAAATTAATGTAAATTCGTTTCAAAATAAATCAAGAAAATACAAGAAAAAAATATATATACAAAAATACCCAAAAATGGTTTAAATTTGCATGAAAATAGATATACAAAATATAAATAAAATGAGACAAATTTGTTTTGAAATTTATATACAAAATACCTATGAAATATTGTAAATTTGTATCAAAATATATATACAAATACACATAAAATAAAGTAAATTTGTATGAAAATATATATACAAAATATACATTAAATAGTTTAATTATGTAGAAAATATATACAAAATACACATAGAATAATATAAAATCGTATCAATATAAATAAAATAAAAATCAATAAAATAATGTAAATTTGTATGAAAAAAAAAGATGCAAAATACCCATGAAATAACGCATATTTGTATAAAAATATATATACAAAAATACATATAAAATAATCAAATTGCTATTAAAATAAATATGCAGAATGCACATACAATAAGGTAAATTTGTATGGAATGATATATAAAAAATAAATACAAAAAAATTAATTAAATTTCAAATATATATATATATACGAATACACATAAAGGTAAAATTTATATGAAAATATATATATAATACATATAAATGATGTATATAAATATAATATATATATAATATATACATCAAATAAAAAGGTAATTTAATCAAAATAAATCAACAAAACTCCAATAAAAGAATGGATATTTGTAGGAAAATATATATACAAAATTCAAATAAGATAACTAAAATTTGTGTAAAAATATATAAATTTACGAAAATAGATAAACAAAATACACATAAAATTAGGTAAATTTGTATTGAAATACATATACAAAATACACATAAAATAATGTAAATTTATATGAAAATATTTAAACAAATACACATCAAATAACGTAAATTTGTATAAAATATACACATAAAATAATGTATATATGTATAAAAAAATATATACAAAATACACATGGAATAATGTAAAATCGTATCAAAATAAATACACAGAATATCAATAAAATAACGTAAATTTTTTTATAACAAAGATGCAAAATTCCAATAAGATAATACATATTTTTATAAAAAATATATATACAAAAATACACATATAATAATAAAATTTGTTTTAAAATAAATATAGAAAATGCACACACAATAAGGTAAATTTGTATTGAGATAAATATGCAAAATACACATAAAACAAAAAAATTAATTGTTTCAAAATATATATACAAATACACAAAAAATAAAGGAAATACGTATAAAAATATATGTCCAAAATACACATAAAATAATATAAACTCGTATCAAAATAAATAAACAAAATAACAATAAAAAAATGTGTAATTGTATGAAAATAGATATACAAAATACACATAAAATAAGCTAAATTTGTATTGAAATATATATATAAAATAAATAAAATAAAGTAAATTTGTATCAAAATATTTAAACAAATACACATAAAATAACGTAAATTTGTATAAAAATACATGAACGAAATACACATTTAATAATGTAAATACGTATAAAAAATATATACAAAATACACGTATAAAAAAGAAAATTCGTGTCAAAATTAATAAACAAAGCACCAATAAAATAATGTAATTCTGTATGAAAAAAATATATGCAAAATACACATAAAATAATGTAAATTTGTTTCAAAATATATATACTAATACACATAAAATAACATAAATTTGTATAAAAATAAATATACAAAATACACATTAAATAATGAAAATACGTATAAAAATTTATATACAAAGTACACATAAAATAATGTAAATTCGTACCAAAATAAATCAACAAAAAACAATCAAATAATATCAATTTGTGTGAAAATAAGTTTACAAAATACACATAACATAACTAAAATTTGTATTAAAATATAAACAAAAATACCCAGAAATAATATAAATTTGTATAAAAATATATATACAAAATACCCATAAAATATTGTAAATTTCTATCAATATAAATAAACAAATACACATAAAATAACGTAGATTTGTATGAAAATATATATACAAAATATACATTAAATAATGTAAATATGTATAAAAAATATATACAAAATACCCGTAAAATATACTGTAAAATCGTATCAAACTAAATAAACAGAATATCAATAAAATTTGAATGAAAATGAAGAAGCAAAATAACCATAAAATAACGCATATTTCTTTAAAAATGCACATTACATAATTAAATTTGTATGAAAATAGGTATACAAAATGCATATACAATATGGTAAATTTCTATTGAAATATATATGCAAAATACACATAAAATAATGTATATCTGTATCAAAATATAAATACGAATACACATAAAATAACGTAAATTTCTTTGAAAATATATATACAAAATACACATAAAATGAAGTAAATACGTATAAAAAATATATATACAAAATACACCTAAAATAATGTAAATTCGTATCAAAATAAATAAACAAAATTCCAATAAAATAATATATATTTATAGAAAAATAAATATACAAAATATCCATAAAATAAGTAGAATTTGTATAAAAATATATACAAAAAATACACAAAAATAATTTAAATTTGTATGAAAATATATATACAAAATGAATATAAAATTAGGTAAATTTGTATATATATATATATATATATATATATATATATATATATATATATATATATATATATATATATATATATATATATATATATATATATATACATATATATATATATTTATATATATATATATATATATATATATATATATATATATATATATATATATATATATATATATATATATATATATATATATACATATATATATATATATATATATATATATATATATATATATATATATATATATATATATATATATATATATATATATATATATATATATATATATATATATATATATATATATATATATATATATATATATATATATATATATATATATATATATATATATATATATATATATATATATATATATATATATATATATATATATATATATATATATATATATATATATATATATATATATATATATATATATATAGGCGTAGGTGGTAGCGTACTGGACCCACATTCACCGCGTGATGGACGACGCGGTTTCGAATCCCACGCGCCACTCGATTTTCATTCACCGCCAGTGGCTTAAACTACCAACATGCTGTCCTGAAGATCACCCATCAACCCGGACTCTGAGGAAGCTCCAAGCGAGATCAAGAACGAGTTCAGGGGGGCATGAGAGCAATGCAGATGGCGCCACTAAACACTCGCCTGCGCCCAGAAGAACGGGGGGCGGCCGACCATCCCCCCCCTGGAAGAAAGAAACCTTGGCCCCAGGCCCAGGCCCACTGGAAGAAGCCTTGGGCCGACCATCAGGCCCCACCGGGAAGATGCCTATATATAAAATATATATACAAATACACATTAAATTATGTAAAATCATATCAAAATAAATAAACAAAATAGCCATAAAGGAAAGTGTATTTGTTTGAAAATAAATATACAAAAAACACATAAATTAATGTAAATTTATGTAAAACTATATAAAAAAATACACAAAAATAGTTTACATTTGTACTCAAACAAATATACAAAATAAAAATACAAGAAATTAAATTTGTATTGAAATAGATATGCAAAATAAACATAAAATATGTAAATTTGTATCAAAATATACTAATAAACATAAAATAACGTAAATTAATTTTTAAAAATATATACAAAATACACATAAAATGATGTAAATACGTATAAAAATATATACAAAATACACATAAAATAATGAAAACTCGTATCAAAATAAATAAACAAAAATCCAATAAAAGAATGTATATTTATGGAAAAATGAATGTACAAAACACACATAAAATAAGTAAAATGTGTATAAAAATCTATACAAAAATACCCAGAAATAATTTAAATTTGTATGAAAATAGATATACATAATACACATGAAATTAGTTAAATCTGTATTGAAATACATATACAAAAAACACATAAAATAATGTAAATTTGTATGAAAATATACAAATACACACAAAAAAACGTAATGTATAAAATATATATACAAAATAATGTTAACATGTATAAAAAAAACATGTACAAAATACACATAAAATAATGTAAAATCATATCAAAATAAATACACAGAATCTCAATAAAATAATGTAAATTTGTATGAAAATAAAGATTCAAAATACCCTTAAAATAACGCATATTTGTATAAAAATATATATACAAAAATACACATAAAACAATTAAATTTGTATTAAAGTAAATATACAAAATGAACATACAATAAGGTAAATTTGTATTGAAATAGATATGCAAAGTACACATAAAATAAAGTAAGTTTATATCAAAATATATATACGAATACAAATAAAATAACGTAAATTTCTATGAAAATATATATAGAAAATGCACAAGAAATGATGTAAATACGTATAAAAATATATATTAAATACACCTAAAATAATGTAAATTTGTATCAAAACAAATAAACAAAATTCCAATAAAAGAATGTATATATGTTTTAAAAATCAATGTACAAAATACACATAAAATAAGTAAAATTTATATAGAAATATATACACAAATACACACAAATAATTTAAATTTGTATAAAAATAGATATACAAGATACACATAAAATTAAGTAAATTTGTATTGAAATACATATACAAAATAAACATAAAATAATGTAAATTTTTTTGAAAATATATAAACAAATACACATAAAATAACGTAGATTTGAATAAAATATATAAACAAAATACATATTAAATAATGTAAATAAGTATAAAAAGAGGTATACAAAATACAAATAGAATAATGTAAAATCCTATCAAAATAAATACACAGAACGTCAATAAAATAATGTAAATTTGTATGAAAATAAAGATGCAAAATACCCATAAAATAACGCATATTTTTATAAAAATATATATACAAAAATACATATTAAAAAAATTATATATGTATTAAAATAAATATTCAAAATGCACACACAGTAAGGTAAATTTGTATTGAAATAGATATGAAAAATACACATAAAATAATGTAAATTTGTATCAAAATATATATACGAATGCACATAAAATAACGTAAATTTCTATGAAAATATATATATCCAATACACATAAAATAATGTTAAAATATTTAAAAATATATTGAGAGAAAATACACATAAAATAAGGTAAATTCGTACCAAAAGAAATAAAAAAATACCAATAAAAGAATTCGTATTTGTATGAAAATAAAAATACAAAATACATATAAGATAACGCAAATTTGTTTAAAACTATTTACAAAAAATACACAAAAGTATGTATGAAAATAAATATACAAAATAAACATAAAATAAGATAAATTTGATTTCAAAAATATATACAAAAAGACAAAATAATGTAAATTTGTACGAAAATATTTAAACAAATACACATATAATAACGCAAATTTGTATAAAAATATATAAACATAATACACATTAAATAATGTTAATACGTATAAAAAATATATTCAAAATACACATATAATAATGTAAATTCGTATCAAAATAAATAAACAAAATATCAAAAAAATAATGTAAATTTGTATGAAAAAATATATACAAAATACACATAAAATTACGCAAATTTCTAAAAAAATATATGTACAAAAATGCACATAAAATAATTTAATTTTGTATGAAAATAAATATATAAATATACACATATTCATTATTATTTTATTTGTAGTAAAAAAAATACAGAATACACATAAAATAATGTAGATTTGTATTAAAAAAAACACAAACCCACTTAAAATAAAGTAAATTTGTATAAAAATAGATATACAAAAAACACATTAAATAATGTAAATGCGTATAAAAATATGTATACATAATACATATGAAATAATATAAGTTCGTATCGAAATAAATAAACAAAATACCAATAAAATAATATAATTTTCAATGAAAATATATATAGAAAATACACATGCAATAACGTAAATACAAATACAGATATACACATAGAATAATTTAAATTTGAATAAAAATAAATATACAAAATAAACATAAAATAAAGTAAATTTGTAATGAAAAATATATACAAAATACATATAAAATAATGTAAATTTCCATAAAAAAATTTATATATATATATATATATATATATATATATATATATATATATATATATATATATATATATATATATATATATATATATATATATATATATATATATATATATATATATATATATATATATATATATATAAAATAACATAAATTTGTATAAAAATATATATTCAAAATACACAGTAAATAATGTAAAAACGTATGAAAATTTATATACAAAGTACATATAAAATAAGGTAAATTCATATCAAAATCAATCAACAAAATACCAATAAAATAATATAAATTTGTGTGAAAATAAATTTACAAAATACACATAACATAACTAAAATTTGAATTAAAATCAATAAAAATACATATAAAATTAGGTAACTTTGTTTTGAAATATATGTACAAAATACACATAAATTATTGTAAATTTGTATCAAAATATTTAAACAAATACACATAAAATAGCGTAAATTTGTATAAAAATATATGTACAAAAGATACATTAAGAAATGTAAATATGTATAAAAAATATATACAAAATACAGAGAATAATGTAAAATCGTTTCAAAATAAATAAACAAAATATCAATAAAATAATGTAAATTTGTATGAAAATAAAGTTGCAAAATATCCATATAATAACGCATATTTGTATAAAAATATATATACAAAAATACACATAAAATAATAAAATTTGTATTAAAAAGAATATACAAAATGCACATACAATAATGTAAATTTGTATTGAAATACATATGCAAAATACACACACAATAATGTAAATTTGTATCAAAATATATATACGAATACACATAAAATAAAGTAAATTTCTATGAAAATATATATACAAAATACACATAAAAAAAAAAATATATATATATATATATATATATATATATATATATATATATATATATATATATATATATATATATATATATATATATATATATATATATATATATATATATATATATATATATATATATCAAATCCACCTAAAATAATGTAAACTCGTATCATACTAAATAAACAAATTCCAATAAAAGAATTTATATTTGTAGGAAAATATATATACAAAATACACATAAAATAGCTAAAATTTATATAAAAATATATATAAAAATAAACAAAAATAATTTAAATTTGAAATAAAATAGATATACAAAATACACATAAAAATAGCTAAATATGTATTTAAATACATGTACAAAAGACACATAAAATAATGTAAATTTGTATGAAATGAAAACAAATACACATAAAATAACGTAGATTTGTATAAATATATATACAAAATACACATTAAATAAAGTAAATATATATACAAAAATATATTCAAAGTACACATACAATAATGTAAAATCACATCAAAATAAATACACAGAATATCAATAAAATAATGTAAATATGTATGAAAAGAAAATAGCAAAATACCCATAAAATTTCTATAAATACATTTATAAAAAAATAAACATAAAATAATTAAATTTGTATTAAAAAATATACAAAATGCACATGCAAAAAGGTAAAATTGTATTAAAATAGATATGCAAAATACACATTAAACAATGTAAATTTGTTTCTAAATATATATACGAATACACATAAAATAATGTAAATTTCTATAAAGATATATATACAAAATACACATAAAATTATGTAAATATGTATGAAAATATATATACAAAATACACATAAAATAATGTAAATTCGTATCAAAGTAAATAAACAAAATACCAAAAAAAGAATGTGTATTTGTATGAAATTAAATATACACAATGCACATAAAATAACGTAAATATGCATCAAGCTATATACAAAAATACACAGAAATAATTTAAATTTGTATAAAAACAGAAATACAAAATACACATAAAATAAGCAAAATTTGAATTGATGCAATTTAACCATAAAATTAAGCATATTTTTATTAAAAAAATATATATACAAAAATACACATAAAATAATTAGATTTGTATTAAAATAAAGATACAAAATGCACAAACAATGAGGTAGATTTGTATTGAAATAGATATGTAGACTACACATAAAACAATGTAAATTTGCCTCAAAATATATATAGGAATACACATAAAATAACGTATATTTCTATAAAAATATATATACAAAATATATTAAGTGATGTAAATACTCTCTCTCTCTCTCTCTCTCTCTCTCTCTCTCTCTCTCTCTCTCTCTCTCTCTCTCTCTCTCTCTCTCTCTCTCTCTCTCTCTCTCTCTCTCTCTCTCTCTCTCTCTCTCTCTCTCTCTCTTCCTATTTTTTTTATTTAAACAAATTTTTACACAAAAAAAAAAGAGGCTCAAAATTACACTTTTTTGGTATAATTATTCTAAGAGCCTGTGTATGGGACAAATTGAATTGTCGAATGTTGAAACATACAAGCATACAAATACAAAATACGAAAAAAATAAAGAAAAACATGTAAAAACAATATGGAATAATGTCAGTTTGTCACTTTATATATATAGTTTATAGCACTAGCGCACTTGGGTGTCCCTCACGCCTCACTGCGTGCTCATGTTCTCCACTTGGGGAGTGGCTGCCGTGAGCATGTTCCACAGGCGTGTGGTCCTGGCTGTATAAGTGCACTGGTGCTGCCTGGAGTGTGATCGAGGCACCTCCACGAGCTTGTCACCGGAGAGTGTAGTCCGGGTGAACCTCTGAGCAGCGCGTGGAGGGAACCTCTAGCTGCTGAGGTGGGGAGCCCCCTACACCTGGGCTTTGTGACACACCACCAGTGCTGAGACATCACGGCGGTGCTCCAGCGATGTCTCAGTGGCAGACGACTCCACCAGACGCAGTGCTCGTCGCTGCACTGCGTCGAGCCTCTGCATGTGGGTGGCAGCACTCGCCATCCAGCACAGGGCACCGTACTCCAGATACGGACGTATCTGTGCCTTGAAGAGAGTGAGGATGCCCCGTGGGTCGAGGGATCCCGCTACTCTTCGCAGGGCAGAGACTCGCAGGGAGGCCTGGCGGGCAACAGCTCGGACGTGGAGGTCGAAGCGCAGTCTTTGGTCCACAGTCACTCCCAGGACCTTGATGTGGTCCTGAAGGGGCAGACTCTTGCCTCCAAGACGCAGCTGGCCTGAGACTGCTCGAGAGGCGTCTGGGGACCGTGAGATGCCCATGGCCTGCGTCTTCTCCGGGGCGAGGGTGACCTGCCACTCCTCTCCCCACTGCTCCACCAGGCTGAGCTGCCTGTTGATCTCCTCGACGGCGTGCTGGCTGTAGGAGCGGGAGAGTGTGCAGTCATCGGCGTAGGCTGACACTGCCGATAGCTGCCGGAGGAGATCGTCGATATATATGC